>NW_022983362.1:0-263557 GCF_011762595.2 Tursiops truncatus
CAATGATGCACTTGGCCAAAGGGCGTATGCGTTTTTTCCTGAATATATTCAGGAAAAAACGCATACGCCCTTTTGGCCAACCAAGCAAGCTTGCAAAGGAAATCTGCACTACAATGAAGTCTCACTTCCCCCGGTCAAAAGGGCCATCTGAAAAAGTGTAAAATCCAGAAAGGCAGGACAGGCCATGGAGAACTGGGAGCCTTGTTATGCTGATGGGGCGGATGTAATTGCCAACAGACACTCGGGAGAAGTGTATGGTGTTTCCTGAAACATCTAAAAAACAAGCAACAGAGCCTAGGGCACTTCCACTTATGGTCCTATAGCTTAGGGAAATTAAAATCAAAAAGACACAGCCACCCCAAAGTTTGGGACGGCTCTGTTTACAAGAACCTCGTTTACAGTACAAGTTCAACATCGCAGAAAGTGAAAAATGGATAAAGAAGTTGTGGTATTTACTTACAAAGCAATATCACTCAGCAATGAAATCTATGTCATCAGGCCCTTAGCAGCACAATGAGTGGATTCAGGTATGATGATTCTAACTGAAATAAGTCACACAGAAAAAGAAACATCATAAGATATCAGTAATACACGGAATGTAAACTTGGCTACACAGGAACTGAATTACAGAACAGAACAGGGTCTCAAATTTAGAAACCAACTTATGCTTGCTTAAGGGGAAGGTGAGTTGGGGCTGCATAAACCAGAGATTGAAATGAGCACAGATAAAGTTCCTTAAGCCAAATATGGAATAGACAAGAGCTACTCCTTGCTCAACGAAATGGACTCAACACCCATATTAAACGCCTAAGAATGTACCTGACTAGTAAGTATCTTAAAACCTATGGATTGCTATGTCTCCGAAAGAGAATCAAGCATGTGTACAGGGGCATAAACGCAGCAGTGATAGGATTGGAGAGGTTCGGTGAGCAAATGAAGACCCTTTGAAGTCATATTGCATGGTACCCATTCCACGGGTTTCAACTACCCAGGTTTAAGGTATTCTTCCTTCAGCTAAAACATGCATGTGGAACCTAGAGTATGATCAACCATGTGATCGGGAGACGTGTTCAAATATGTCTCAGTTTTCCTCCCCTGGTACTCGGGTGCAACATTCCAGACGCTTTACTAACACTCTCCCCACTTGGAGAGTCAGCCCTTTAACCTCCTGTTTGGCCCAGTTTGCAATTTCTGCGGAAGATGAACAGGAATAGCGAGAACCAATGAGAGACTAGCTGGAGGTGTCTGGACGGGCAAATTTAACTCTCATTTCCCACCAGGAAGAGGAATTAACCAAAGGCTCAGCGTGCCGTGCCGGAACCAGATTAGGGCCTGAAGCCATCCTGCGGTGTTGCGGCCAGCTCACAAGAAAGCGAGTTGAAGAAAGGAGCTCAGGGGCACTGTAATTCACAAACCTGCAGAGTTATAAATGACAGCTATCGTCCAAAAATAGACTGAAGTAAGGCTGCCAAGAGGACTTGAAAGCGGGGCAGAATTGCAGGAAACCGATTTCAGGAGGTAGACTGGAATTGCATTGAAAGCATAGGAAAAGAGGCAGAACGTCCACAATGATGCACTTGGCCAAAAAGGGCGTATGCGTTTTTTCCTGAATATATTCAGGAAAAAACGCATACGCCCTTTTTGGCCAACCAAGCAAGCTTGCAAAGGAAATCTGCACTACAATGAAGTCTCACTTCCCCCGGTCAAAAGGGCCATCTGAAAAAAGTGTAAAATCCAGAAAGGCAGGACAGGCCATGGAGAACTGGGAGCCTTGTTATGCTGATGGGCGGGATGTAAATTGCCAACAGACACTCGGGAGAAGTGTATGGTGTTTCCTGAAACATCTAAAAAACAAAGCAACAGAGCCTAGGGCACTTCCACTTATGGTCCTATAGCTTAGGGAAATTAAAATCAAAAAGACACAGCCACCCCAAAGTTTGGGACGCCTCTGTTTACAAGAACCTCGTTTACAGTACAAGTTCAACATCGCAGAAAGTGAAAAATGGATAAAGAAGTTGTGGTATTTACTTACAAAGCAATATCACTCAGCAATGAAATCTATGTCATCAGGCCCTTAGCAGCACAATGAGTGGATTCAGGTATGATGATTCTAACTGAAATAAGTCACACAGAAAAAGAAACATCATAAGATATCAGTAATACACGGAATGTAAACTTGGCTACACAGGAACTGAATTACAGAACAGAACAGGGTCTCAAATTTAGAAAACCAACTTATGCTTGCTTAAGGGGAAAGGTGAGTTGGGGTGCTGCATAAAACCAGAGATTGAAATGAGCACAGATAAAGTTCCTTAAGCCAAATATGGAATAGACAAGAGCTACTCCTTGCTCAACGAAATGGACTCAACACCGCATATTAAACGCCTAAGAATGTACCTGACTAGTAAGTATCTTAAAACCTATGGATTGCTATGTCTCCGAAAGAGAATCAAGCATGTGTACAGGGGCATAAACGCAGCAGTGATAGGATTGGAGAGGTTCGGTGAGCAAATGAAGACCCTTTGAAGTCATATTGCATGGTATCCATTCCACGGGTTTCAACTCCCAGGTTTAAGGTATTCTTCCTTCAGCTAAAACATGCATGTGGAACCCAGAGTATGATCAACCATGTGATCGGGAGACGTGTTCAAATATGTCTCAGTTTTCCTCCCCTGGTACTCGGGTGCAACATTCCAGACGCTTTACTAACACTCTCCCCACTTGGAGAGTCAGCGCCTTTAACCTCCTGTTTGGCCCAGTTTGCAATTTCTGCGGAAGATGAACAGGAATAGCGAGAACCAATGAGAGACTAGCTGGAGGTGTCTGGACGGGCAAATTTAACTCTCATTTCCCACCAGGAAGAGGAAATAACCAAAGGCTCAGCGTGCCGTGCCGGAACCAGATTAGGGCCTGAAGCCATCCTGCGGTGTTGCGGCCAGCTCACAAGAAAGCGAGTTGAAGAAAGGAGCTCAGGGGCACTGTAATTCACAAACCTGCAGAGTTATAAATGACAGCTATCGTCCAAAAATAGACTGAAGTAAGGCTGCCAAGAGGACTTGAAAGCGGGGCAGAATTGCAGGAAACCGATTTCAGGAGGTAGACTGGAATTGCATTGAAAGCATAGGAAAAGAGGCAGAACGTCCACAATGATGCACTTGGCCAAAAAGGGCGTATGCGTTTTTTCCTGAATATATTCAGGAAAAAACGCATACGCCCTTTTTGGCCAACCAAGCAAGCTTGCAAAGGAAATCTGCACTACAATGAAGTCTCACTTCCCCCCGGTCAAAAGGGCCATCTGAAAAAAGTGTAAAATCCAGAAAGGCAGGACAGGCCATGGAGAACTGGGAGCCTTGTTATGCTGATGGGCGGGATGTAAATTGCCAACAGACACTCGGGAGAAGTGTATGGTGTTTCCTGAAACATCTAAAAAACAAAGCAACAGAGCCTAGGGCACTTCCACTTATGGTCCTATAGCTTAGGGAAATTAAAATCAAAAAGACACAGCCACCCCAAAGTTTGGAACGGCTCTGTTTACAAGAACCTCGTTTACAGTACAAGTTCAACATCGCAGAAAGTGAAAAATGGATAAAGAAGTTGTGGTATTTACTTACAAAGCAATATCACTCAGCAATGAAATCTATGTCATCAGGCCCTTAGCAGCACAATGAGTGGATTCAGGTATGATGATTCTAACTGAAATAAGTCACACAGAAAAAGAAACATCATAAGATATCAGTAATACACGGAATGTAAACTTGGCTACACAGGAACTGAATTACAGAACAGAACAGGGTCTCAAATTTAGAAAACCAACTTATGCTTGCTAAAGGGAAAGGTGAGTTGGGGTGCTGCATAAAACCAGAGATTGAAATGAGCACAGATAAAGTTCCTTAAGCCAAATATGGAATAGACAAGAGCTACTCCTTGCTCAACGAAATGGACTCAACACCGCATATTAAACGCCTAAGAATGTACCTGACTAGTAAGTATCTTAAAACCTATGGATTGCTATGTCTCCGAAAGAGAATCAAGCATGTGTACAGGGGCATAAACGCAGCAGTGATAGGATTGGAGAGGTTCGGTGAGCAAATGAAGACCCTTTGAAGTCATATTGCATGGTACCCATTCCACGGGTCTCAACTCTCCAGGTTTAAGGTATTCTTCCTTCAGCTAAAACATGCATGTGGAACCCAGAGTATGATCAACCATGTGATCGGGAGACGTGTTCAAATATGTCTCAGTTTTCCTCCCCTGGTACTCGGGTGCAACATTCCAGACGCTTTACTAACACTCTCCCGACTTGGAGAGTCAGCCCTTTAACCTCCTGTTTGGCCCAGTTTGCAATTTCTGCGGAAGATGAACAGGAATAGCGAGAACCAATGAGAGACTAGCTGGAGGTGTCTGGACGGGCAAATTTAACTCTCATTTCCCACCAGGAAGAGGAATTAACCAAAGGCTCAGCGTGCCGTGCCGGAACCAGATTAGGGCCTGAAGCCATCCTGCGGTGTTGCGGCCAGGTCACAAGAAAGCGAGTTGAAGAAAGGAGCTCAGGGGCACTGTAATTCACAAACCTGCAGAGTTATAAATGACAGCTATCGTCCAAAAATATACTGAAGTAAGGCTGCCAAGAGGACTTGAAAGCGGGGCAGAATTGCAGGAAACCGATTTCAGGAGGTAGACTGGAATTGCATTGAAAGCATAGGAAAAGAGGCAGAACGTCCACAATGATGCACTTGGCCAAAAAGGGCGTATGCGTTTTTTCCTGAATATATTCAGGAAAAAACGCATACGCCCTTTTTGGCCAACCAAGCAAGCTTGCAAAGGAAATCTGCACTACAATGAAGTCTCACTTCCCCCCGGTCAAAAGGGCCATCTGAAAAAAGTGTAAAATCCAGAAAGGCAGGACAGGCCATGGAGAACTGGGAGCCTTGTTATGCTGATGGGCGGGATGTAAATTGCCAACAGACACTCGGGAGAAGTGTATGGTGTTTCCTGAAACATCTAAAAAACAAAGCAACAGAGCCTAGGGCACTTCCACTTATGGTCCTATAGCTTAGGGAAATTAAAATCAAAAAGACACAGCCACCCCAAAGTTTGGAACCTCTGTTTACAAGAACCTCGTTTACAGTACAAGTTCAACATCGCAGAAAGTGAAAAATGGATAAAGAAGTTGTGGTATTTACTTACAAAGCAATATCACTCAGCAATGAAATCTATGTCATCAGGCCCTTAGCAGCACAATGAGTGGATTCAGGTATGATGATTCTAACTGAAATAAGTCACACAGAAAAAGAAACATCATAAGATATCAGTAATACACGGAATGTAAACTTGGCTACACAGGAACTGAATTACAGAACAGAACAGGGTCTCAAATTTAGAAAACCAACTTATGCTTGCTTAAGGGGAAAGGTGAGTTGGGGTGCTGCATAAAACCAGAGATTGAAATGAGCACAGATAAAGTTCCTTAAGCCAAATATGGAATAGACAAGAGCTACTCCTTGCTCAACGAAATGGACTCAACACCGCATATTAAACGCCTAAGAATGTACCTGACTAGTAAGTATCTTAAAACCTATGGATTGCTATGTCTCCGAAAGAGAATCAAGCATGTGTACAGGGGCATAAACGCAGCAGTGATAGGATTGGAGAGGTTCGGTGAGCAAATGAAGACCCTTTGAAGTCATATTGCATGGTACCCATTCCACGGGTTTCAACCTCCCAGGTTTAAGGTATTCTTCCTTCAGCTAAAACATGCATGTGGAACCTAGAGTATGATCAACCATGTGATCGGGAGACGTGTTCAAATATGTCTCAGTTTTCCTCCCCTGGTACTCGGGTGCAACATTCCAGACGCTTTACTAACACTCTCCCCACTTGGAGAGTCAGCGCCTTTAACCTCCTGTTTGGCCCAGTTTGCAATTTCTGCGGAAGATGAACAGGAATAGCGAGAACCAATGAGAGACTAGCTGGAGGTGTCTGGACGGGCAAATTTAACTCTCATTTCCCACCAGGAAGAGGAATAACCAAAGGCTCAGCGTGCCGTGCCGGAACCAGATTAGGGCCTGAAGCCATCCTGCGGTGTTGCGGCCAGCTCAAAAGAAAGCGAGTTGAAGAAAGGAGCTCAGGGGCACTGTAATTCACAAACCTGCAGAGTTATAAATGACAGCTATCGTCCAAAAATAGACTGAAGTAAGGCTGCCAAGAGGACTTGAAAGCGGGGCAGAATTGCAGGAAACCGATTTCAGGAGGTAGACTGGAATTGCATTGAAAGCATAGGAAAAGAGGCAGAACGTCCACAATGATGCACTTGGCCAAAAAGGGCGTATGCGTTTTTTCCTGAATATATTCAGGAAAAAACGCATACGCCCTTTTTGGCCAACCAAGCAAGCTTGCAAAGGAAATCTGCACTACAATGAAGTCTCACTTCCCCCCGGTCAAAAGGGCCATCTGAAAAAAGTGTAAAATCCAGAAAGGCAGGACAGGCCATGGAGAACTGGGAGCCTTGTTATGCTGATGGGCGGGATGTAAATTGCCAACAGACACTCGGGAGAAGTGTATGGTGTTTCCTGAAACATCTAAAAAACAAAGCAACAGAGCCTAGGGCACTTCCACTTATGGTCCTATAGCTTAGGGAAATTAAAATCAAAAAGACACAGCCACCCCAAAGTTTGGACGGCTCTGTTTACAAGAACCTCGTTTACAGTACAAGTTCAACATCGCAGAAAGTGAAAAATGGATAAAGAAGTTGTGGTATTTACTTACAAAGCAATATCACTCAGCAATGAAATCTATGTCATCAGGCCCTTAGCAGCACAATGAGTGGATTCAGGTATGATGATTCTAACTGAAATAAGTCACACAGAAAAAGAAACATCATAAGATATCAGTAATACACGGAATGTAAACTTGGCTACACAGGAACTGAATTACAGAACAGAACAGGGTCTCAAATTTAGAAAACCAACTTATGCTTGCTTAAGGGGAAAGGTGAGTTGGGGTGCTGCATAAAACCAGAGATTGAAATGAGCACAGATAAAGTTCCTTAAGCCAAATATGGAATAGACAAGAGCTACTCCTTGCTCAACGAAATGGACTCAACACCGCATATTAAACGCCTAAGAATGTACCTGACTAGTAAGTATCTTAAAACCTATGGATTGCTATGTCTCCGAAAGAGAATCAAGCATGTGTACAGGGGCATAAACGCAGCAGTGATAGGATTGGAGAGGTTCGGTGAGCAAATGAAGACCCTTTGAAGTCATATTGCATGGTACCCATTCCACGGGTCTCAACTCTCCAGGTTTAAGGTATTCTTCCTTCAGCTAAAACATGCATGTGGAACCCAGAGTATGATCAACCATGTGATCGGGAGACGTGTTCAAATATGTCTCAGTTTTCCTCCCCTGGTACTCGGGTGCAACATTCCAGACGCTTTACTAACACTCTCCCCACTTGGAGAGTCAGCCCTTTAACCTCCTGTTTGGCCCAGTTTGCAATTTCTGCGGAAGATGAACAGGAATAGCGAGAACCAATGAGAGACTAGCTGGAGGTGTCTGGACGGGCAAATTTAACTCTCATTTCCCACCAGGAAGAGGAATTAACCAAAGGCTCAGCGTGCCGTGCCGGAACCAGATTAGGGCCTGAAGCCATCCTGCGGTGTTGCGGCCAGCTCACAAGAAAGCGAGTTGAAGAAAGGAGCTCAGGGGCACTGTAATTCACAAACCTGCAGAGTTATAAATGACAGCTATCGTCCAAAAATAGACTGAAGTAAGGCTGCCAAGAGGACTTGAAAGCGGGGCAGAATTGCAGGAAACCGATTTCAGGAGGTAGACTGGAATTGCATTGAAAGCATAGGAAAAGAGGCAGAACGTCCACAATGATGCACTTGGCCAAAAAGGGCGTATGCGTTTTTTCCTGAATATATTCAGGAAAAAACGCATACGCCCTTTTTGGCCAACCAAGCAAGCTTGCAAAGGAAATCTGCACTACAATGAAGTCTCACTTCCCCCCGGTCAAAAGGGCCATCTGAAAAAAGTGTAAAATCCAGAAAGGCAGGACAGGCCATGGAGAACTGGGAGCCTTGTTATGCTGATGGGCGGGATGTAAATTGCCAACAGACACTCGGGAGAAGTGTATGGTGTTTCCTGAAACATCTAAAAAACAAAGCAACAGAGCCTAGGGCACTTCCACTTATGGTCCTATAGCTTAGGGAAATTAAAATCAAAAAGACACAGCCACCCCAAAGTTTGGAACGCTCTGTTTACAAGAACCTCGTTTACAGTACAAGTTCAACATCGCAGAAAGTGAAAAATGGATAAAGAAGTTGTGGTATTTACTTACAAAGCAATATCACTCAGCAATGAAATCTATGTCATCAGGCCCTTAGCAGCACAATGAGTGGATTCAGGTATGATGATTCTAACTGAAATAAGTCACACAGAAAAAGAAACATCATAAGATATCAGTAATACACGGAATGTAAACTTGGCTACACAGGAACTGAATTACAGAACAGAACAGGGTCTCAAATTTAGAAAACCAACTTATGCTTGCTTAAGGGGAAAGGTGAGTTGGGGTGCTGCATAAAACCAGAGATTGAAATGAGCACAGATAAAGTTCCTTAAGCCAAATATGGAATAGACAAGAGCTACTCCTTGCTCAACGAAATGGACTCAACACCGCATATTAAACGCCTAAGAATGTACCTGACTAGTAAGTATCTTAAAACCTATGGATTGCTATGTCTCCGAAAGAGAATCAAGCATGTGTACAGGGGCATAAACGCAGCAGTGATAGGATTGGAGAGGTTCGGTGAGCAAATGAAGACCCTTTGAAGTCATATTGCATGGTACCCATTCCACGGGTCTCAACTCTCCAGGTTTAAGGTATTCTTCCTTCAGCTAAAACATGCATGTGGAACCCAGAGTATGATCAACCATGTGATCGGGAGACGTGTTCAAATATGTCTCAATTTTCCTCCCCTGGTACTCGGGTGCAACATTCCAGACGCTTTACTAACACTCTCCCCACTTGGAGAGTCAGCCCTTTAACCTCCTGTTTGGCCCAGTTTGCAATTTCTGCGGAAGATGAACAGGAATAGCGAGAACCAATGAGAGACTAGCTGGAGGTGTCTGGACGGGCAAATTTAACTCTCATTTCCCACCAGGAAGAGGAATTAACCAAAGGCTCAGCGTGCCGTGCCGGAACCAGATTAGGGCCTGAAGCCATCCTGCGGTGTTGCGGCCAGCTCACAAGAAAGCGAGTTGAAGAAAGGAGCTCAGGGGCACTGTAATTCACAAACCTGCAGAGTTATAAATGACAGCTATCGTCCAAAAATAGACTGAAGTAAGGCTGCCAAGAGGACTTGAAAGCGGGGCAGAATTGCAGGAAACCGATTTCAGGAGGTAGACTGGAATTGCATTGAAAGCATAGGAAAAGAGGCAGAACGTCCACAATGATGCACTTGGCCAAAAAGGGCGTATGCGTTTTTTCCTGAATATATTCAGGAAAAAACGCATACGCCCTTTTTGGCCAACCAAGCAAGCTTGCAAAGGAAATCTGCACTACAATGAAGTCTCACTTCCCCCCGTCAAAAGGGCCATCTGAAAAAAGTGTAAAATCCAGAAAGGCAGGACAGGCCATGGAGAACTGGGAGCCTTGTTATGCTGATGGGCGGGATGTAAATTGCCAACAGACACTCGGGAGAAGTGTATGGTGTTTCCTGAAACATCTAAAAAACAAAGCAACAGAGCCTAGGGCACTTCCACTTATGGTCCTATAGCTTAGGGAAATTAAAATCAAAAAGACACAGCCACCCCAAAGTTTGGGACGCCTCTGTTTACAAGAACCTCGTTTACAGTACAAGTTCAACATCGCAGAAAGTGAAAAATGGATAAAGAAGTTGTGGTATTTACTTACAAAGCAATATCACTCAGCAATGAAATCTATGTCATCAGGCCCTTAGCAGCACAATGAGTGGATTCAGGTATGATGATTCTAACTGAAATAAGTCACACAGAAAAAGAAACATCATAAGATATCAGTAATACACGGAATGTAAACTTGGCTACACAGGAACTGAATTACAGAACAGAACAGGGTCTCAAATTTAGAAAACCAACTTATGCTTGCTTAAGGGGAAAGGTGAGTTGGGGTGCTGCATAAAACCAGAGATTGAAATGAGCACAGATAAAGTTCCTTAAGCCAAATATGGAATAGACAAGAGCTACTCCTTGCTCAACGAAATGGACTCAACACCGCATATTAAACGCCTAAGAATGTACCTGACTAGTAAGTATCTTAAAACCTATGGATTGCTATGTCTCCGAAAGAGAATCAAGCATGTGTACAGGGGCATAAACGCAGCAGTGATAGGATTGGAGAGGTTCGGTGAGCAAATGAAGACCCTTTGAAGTCATATTGCATGGTACCCATTCCACGGGTTCAACTCTCCAGGTTTAAGGTATTCTTCCTTCAGCTAAAACATGCATGTGGAACCCAGAGTATGATCAACCATGTGATCGGGAGACGTGTTCAAATATGTCTCAGTTTTCCTCCCCTGGTACTCGGGTGCAACATTCCAGACGCTTTACTAACACTCTCCCCACTTGGAGAGTCAGCCCTTTAACCTCCTGTTTGGCCCAGTTTGCAATTTCTGCGGAAGATGAACAGGAATAGCGAGAACCAGTGAGAGACTAGCTGGAGGTGTCTGGACGGGCAAATTTAACTCTCATTTCCCACCAGGAAGAGGAATTAACCAAAGGCTCAGCGTGCCGTGCCGGAACCAGATTAGGGCCTGAAGCCATCCTGCGGTGTTGCGGCCAGCTCACAAGAAAGCGAGTTGAAGAAAGGAGCTCAGGGGCACTGTAATTCACAAACCTGCAGAGTTATAAATGACAGCTATCGTCCAAAAATAGACTGAAGTAAGGCTGCCAAGAGGACTTGAAAGCGGGGCAGAATTGCAGGAAACCGATTTCAGGAGGTAGACTGGAATTGCATTGAAAGCATAGGAAAAGAGGCAGAACGTCCACAATGATGCACTTGGCCAAAAAGGGCGTATGCGTTTTTTCCTGAATATATTCAGGAAAAAACGCATACGCCCTTTTTGGCCAACCAAGCAAGCTTGCAAAGGAAATCTGCACTACAATGAAGTCTCACTTCCCCCCGGTCAAAAGGGCCATCTGAAAAAAGTGTAAAATCCAGAAAGGCAGGACAGGCCATGGAGAACTGGGAGCCTTGTTATGCTGATGGGCGGGATGTAAATTGCCAACAGACACTCGGGAGAAGTGTATGGTGTTTCCTGAAACATCTAAAAAACAAAGCAACAGAGCCTAGGGCACTTCCACTTATGGTCCTATAGCTTAGGGAAATTAAAATCAAAAAGACACAGCCACCCCAAAGTTTGGAACGCCTCTGTTTACAAGAACCTCGTTTACAGTACAAGTTCAACATCGCAGAAAGTGAAAAATGGATAAAGAAGTTGTGGTATTTACTTACAAAGCAATATCACTCAGCAATGAAATCTATGTCATCAGGCCCTTAGCAGCACAATGAGTGGATTCAGGTATGATGATTCTAACTGAAATAAGTCACACAGAAAAAGAAACATCATAAGATATCAGTAATACACGGAATGTAAACTTGGCTACACAGGAACTGAATTACAGAACAGAACAGGGTCTCAAATTTAGAAAACCAACTTATGCTTGCTTAAGGGGAAAGGTGAGTTGGGGTGCTGCATAAAACCAGAGATTGAAATGAGCACAGATAAAGTTCCTTAAGCCAAATATGGAATAGACAAGAGCTACTCCTTGCTCAACGAAATGGACTCAACACCGCATATTAAACGCCTAAGAATGTACCTGACTAGTAAGTATCTTAAAACCTATGGATTGCTATGTCTCCGAAAGAGAATCAAGCATGTGTACAGGGGCATAAACGCAGCAGTGATAGGATTGGAGAGGTTCGGTGAGCAAATGAAGACCCTTTGAAGTCATATTGCATGGTACCCATTCCACGGGTTTCAACTACCCAGGTTTTAGGTATTCTTCCTTCAGCTAAAACATGCATGTGGAACCCAGAGTATGATCAACCATGTGAACGGGAGACGTGTTCAAATATGTCTCAGTTTTCCTCCCCTGGTACTCGGGTGCAACATTCCAGACGCTTTACTAACACTCTCCCCACTTGGAGAGTCAGTCCCTTTAACCTCCTGTTTGGCCCAGTTTGCAATTTCTGCGGAAGATGAACAGGAATAGCGAGAACCAATGAGAGACTAGCTGGAGGTGTCTGGACGGGCAAATTTAACTCTCATTTCCCACCAGGAAGAGGAATTAACCAAAGGCTCAGCGTGCCGTGCCGGAACCAGATTAGGGCCTGAAGCCATCCTGCGGTGTTGCGGCCAGCTCACAAGAAAGCGAGTTGAAGAAAGGAGCTCAGGGGCACTGTAATTCACAAACCTGCAGAGTTATAAATGACAGCTATCGTCCAAAAATAGACTGAAGTAAGGCTGCCAAGAGGACTTGAAAGCGGGGCAGAATTGCAGGAAACCGATTTCAGGAGGTAGACTGGAATTGCATTGAAAGCATAGGAAAAGAGGCAGAACGTCCACAATGATGCACTTGGCCAAAAAGGGCGTATGCGTTTTTTCCTGAATATATTCAGGAAAAAACGCATACGCCCTTTTTGGCCAACCAAGCAAGCTTGCAAAGGAAATCTGCACTACAATGAAGTCTCACTTCCCCCCGGTCAAAAGGGCCATCTGAAAAAAGTGTAAAATCCAGAAAGGCAGGACAGGCCATGGAGAACTGGGAGCCTTGTTATGCTGATGGGCGGGATGTAAATTGCCAACAGACACTCGGGAGAAGTGTATGGTGTTTCCTGAAACATCTAAAAAACAAAGCAACAGAGCCTAGGGCACTTCCACTTATGGTCCTATAGCTTAGGGAAATTAAAATCAAAAAGACACAGCCACCCCAAAGTTTGGGACGGCTCTGTTTACAAGAACCTCGTTTACAGTACAAGTTCAACATCGCAGAAAGTGAAAAATGGATAAAGAAGTTGTGGTATTTACTTACAAAGCAATATCACTCAGCAATGAAATCTATGTCATCAGGCCCTTAGCAGCACAATGAGTGGATTCAGGTATGATGATTCTAACTGAAATAAGTCACACAGAAAAAGAAACATCATAAGATATCAGTAATACACGGAATGTAAACTTGGCTACACAGGAACTGAATTACAGAACAGAACAGGGTCTCAAATTTAGAAAACCAACTTATGCTTGCTTAAGGGGAAAGGTGAGTTGGGGTGCTGCATAAAACCAGAGATTGAAATGAGCACAGATAAAGTTCCTTAAGCCAAATATGGAATAGACAAGAGCTACTCCTTGCTCAACGAAATGGACTCAACACCGCATATTAAACGCCTAAGAATGTACCTGACTAGTAAGTATCTTAAAACCTATGGATTGCTATGTCTCCGAAAGAGAATCAAGCATGTGTACAGGGGCATAAACGCAGCAGTGATAGGATTGGAGAGGTTCGGTGAGCAAATGAAGACCCTTTGAAGTCATATTGCATGGTACCCATTCCACGGGTTTCAACTCCCAGGTTTAAGGTATTCTTCCTTCAGCTAAAACATGCATGTGGAACCCAGAGTATGATCAACCATGTGATCGGGAGACGTGTTCAAATATGTCTCAGTTTTCCTCCCCTGGTACTCGGGTGCAACATTCCAGACGCTTTACTAACACTCTCCCCACTTGGAGAGTCAGCCCTTTAACCTCCTGTTTGGCCCAGTTTGCAATTTCTGCGGAAGATGAACAGGAATAGCGAGAACCAATGAGAGACTAGCTGGAGGTGTCTGGACGGGCAAATTTAACTCTCATTTCCCACCAGGAAGAGGAATTAACCAAAGGCTCAGCGTGCCGTGCCGGAACCAGATTAGGGCCTGAAGCCATCCTGCGGTGTTGCGGCCAGCTCACAAGAAAGCGAGTTGAAGAAAGGAGCTCAGGGGCACTGTAATTCACAAACCTGCAGAGTTATAAATGACAGCTATCGTCCAAAAATAGACTGAAGTAAGGCTGCCAAGAGGACTTGAAAGCGGGGCAGAATTGCAGGAAACCGATTTCAGGAGGTAGACTGGAATTGCATTGAAAGCATAGGAAAAGAGGCAGAACGTCCACAATGATGCACTTGGCCAAAAAGGGCGTATGCGTTTTTTCCTGAATATATTCAGGAAAAAACGCATACGCCCTTTTTGGCCAACCAAGCAAGCTTGCAAAGGAAATCTGCACTACAATGAAGTCTCACTTCCCCCCGGTCAAAAGGGCCATCTGAAAAAAGTGTAAAATCCAGAAAGGCAGGACAGGCCATGGAGAACTGGGAGCCTTGTTATGCTGATGGGCGGGATGTAAATTGCCAACAGACACTCGGGAGAAGTGTATGGTGTTTCCTGAAACATCTAAAAAACAAAGCAACAGAGCCTAGGGCACTTCCACTTATGGTCCTATAGCTTAGGGAAATTAAAATCAAAAAGACACAGCCACCCCAAAGTTTGGGACGCCTCTGTTTACAAGAACCTCGTTTACAGTACAAGTTCAACATCGCAGAAAGTGAAAAATGGATAAAGAAGTTGTGGTATTTACTTACAAAGCAATATCACTCAGCAATGAAATCTATGTCATCAGGCCCTTAGCAGCACAATGAGTGGATTCAGGTATGATGATTCTAACTGAAATAAGTCACACAGAAAAAGAAACATCATAAGATATCAGTAATACACGGAATGTAAACTTGGCTACACAGGAACTGAATTACAGAACAGAACAGGGTCTCAAATTTAGAAAACCAACTTATGCTTGCTTAAGGGGAAAGGTGAGTTGGGGTGCTGCATAAAACCAGAGATTGAAATGAGCACAGATAAAGTTCCTTAAGCCAAATATGGAATAGACAAGAGCTACTCCTTGCTCAACGAAATGGACTCAACACCGCATATTAAACGCCTAAGAATGTACCTGACTAGTAAGTATCTTAAAACCTATGGATTGCTATGTCTCCGAAAGAGAATCAAGCATGTGTACAGGGGCATAAACGCAGCAGTGATAGGATTGGAGAGGTTCGGTGAGCAAATGAAGACCCTTTGAAGTCATATTGCATGGTACCCATTCCACGGGTTCAACTCTCCAGGTTTAAGGTATTCTTCCTTCAGCTAAAACATGCATGTGGAACCCAGAGTATGATCAACCATGTGATCGGGAGACGTGTTCAAATATGTCTCAGTTTTCCTCCCCTGGTACTCGGGTGCAACATTCCAGACGCTTTACTAACACTCTCCCGTCTTGGAGAGTCAGTCCTTTAACCTCCTGTTTGGCCCAGTTTGCAATTTCTGCGGAAGATGAACAGGAATAGCGAGAACCAATGAGAGACTAGCTGGAGGTGTCTGGACGGGCAAATTTAACTCTCATTTCCCACCAGGAAGAGGAATTAACCAAAGGCTCAGCGTGCCGTGCCGGAACCAGATTAGGGCCTGAAGCCATCCTGCGGTGTTGCGGCCAGGGCACAAGAAAGCGAGTTGAAGAAAGGAGCTCAGGGGCACTGTAATTCACAAACCTGCAGAGTTATAAATGACAGCTATCGTCCAAAAATAGACTGAAGTAAGGCTGCCAAGAGGACTTGAAAGCGGGGCAGAATTGCAGGAAACCGATTTCAGGAGGTAGACTGGAATTGCATTGAAAGCATAGGAAAAGAGGCAGAACGTCCACAATGATGCACTTGGCCAAAAAGGGCGTATGCGTTTTTTCCTGAATATATTCAGGAAAAAACGCATACGCCCTTTTTGGCCAACCAAGCAAGCTTGCAAAGGAAATCTGCACTACAATGAAGTCTCACTTCCCCCCGGTCAAAAGGGCCATCTGAAAAAAGTGTAAAATCCAGAAAGGCAGGACAGGCCATGGAGAACTGGGAGCCTTGTTATGCTGATGGGCGGGATGTAAATTGCCAACAGACACTCGGGAGAAGTGTATGGTGTTTCCTGAAACATCTAAAAAACAAAGCAACAGAGCCTAGGGCACTTCCACTTATGGTCCTATAGCTTAGGGAAATTAAAATCAAAAAGACACAGCCACCCCAAAGTTTGGGACGCCTCTGTTTACAAGAACCTCGTTTACAGTACAAGTTCAACATCGCAGAAAGTGAAAAATGGATAAAGAAGTTGTGGTATTTACTTACAAAGCAATATCACTCAGCAATGAAATCTATGTCATCAGGCCCTTAGCAGCACAATGAGTGGATTCAGGTATGATGATTCTAACTGAAATAAGTCACACAGAAAAAGAAACATCATAAGATATCAGTAATACACGGAATGTAAACTTGGCTACACAGGAACTGAATTACAGAACAGAACAGGGTCTCAAATTTAGAAAACCAACTTATGCTTGCTTAAGGGAAAGGTGAGTTGGGGTGCTGCATAAAACCAGAGATTGAAATGAGCACAGATAAAGTTCCTTAAGCCAAATATGGAATAGACAAGAGCTACTCCTTGCTCAACGAAATGGACTCAACACCGCATATTAAACGCCTAAGAATGTACCTGACTAGTAAGTATCTTAAAACCTATGGATTGCTATGTCTCCGAAAGAGAATCAAGCATGTGTACAGGGGCATAAACGCAGCAGTGATAGGATTGGAGAGGTTCGGTGAGCAAATGAAGACCCTTTGAAGTCATATTGCATGGTACCCATTCCACGGGTTTCAACTCCCAGGTTTAAGGTATTCTTCCTTCAGCTAAAACATGCATGTGGAACCCAGAGTATGATCAACCATGTGATCGGGAGACGTGTTCAAATATGTCTCAGTTTTCCTCCCCTGGTACTCGGGTGCAACATTCCAGACGCTTTACTAACACTCTCCCCACTTGGAGAGTCAGCCCTTTAACCTCCTGTTTGGCCCAGTTTGCAATTTCTGCGGAAGATGAACAGGAATAGCGAGAACCAATGAGAGACTAGCTGGAGGTGTCTGGACGGGCAAATTTAACTCTCATTTCCCACCAGGAAGAGGAATTAACCAAAGGCTCAGCGTGCCGTGCCGGAACCAGATTAGGGCCTGAAGCCATCCTGCGGTGTTGCGGCCAGCTCACAAGAAAGCGAGTTGAAGAAAGGAGCTCAGGGGCACTGTAATTCACAAACCTGCAGAGTTATAAATGACAGCTATCGTCCAAAAATAGACTGAAGTAAGGCTGCCAAGAGGACTTGAAAGCGGGGCAGAATTGCAGGAAACCGATTTCAGGAGGTAGACTGGAATTGCATTGAAAGCATAGGAAAAGAGGCAGAACGTCCACAATGATGCACTTGGCCAAAAAGGGCGTATGCGTTTTTTCCTGAATATATTCAGGAAAAAACGCATACGCCCTTTTTGGCCAACCAAGCAAGCTTGCAAAGGAAATCTGCACTACAATGAAGTCTCACTTCCCCCCGGTCAAAAGGGCCATCTGAAAAAAGTGTAAAATCCAGAAAGGCAGGACAGGCCATGGAGAACTGGGAGCCTTGTTATGCTGATGGGCGGGATGTAAATTGCCAACAGACACTCGGGAGAAGTGTATGGTGTTTCCTGAAACATCTAAAAAACAAAGCAACAGAGCCTAGGGCACTTCCACTTATGGTCCTATAGCTTAGGGAAATTAAAATCAAAAAGACACAGCCACCCCAAAGTTTGGGACGCCTCTGTTTACAAGAACCTCGTTTACAGTACAAGTTCAACATCGCAGAAAGTGAAAAATGGATAAAGAAGTTGTGGTATTTACTTACAAAGCAATATCACTCAGCAATGAAATCTATGTCATCAGGCCCTTAGCAGCACAATGAGTGGATTCAGGTATGATGATTCTAACTGAAATAAGTCACACAGAAAAAGAAACATCATAAGATATCAGTAATACACGGAATGTAAACTTGGCTACACAGGAACTGAATTACAGAACAGAACAGGGTCTCAAATTTAGAAAACCAACTTATGCTTGCTTAAGGGGAAAGGTGAGTTGGGGTGCTGCATAAAACCAGAGATTGAAATGAGCACAGATAAAGTTCCTTAAGCCAAATATGGAATAGACAAGAGCTACTCCTTGCTCAACGAAATGGACTCAACACCGCATATTAAACGCCTAAGAATGTACCTGACTAGTAAGTATCTTAAAACCTATGGATTGCTATGTCTCCGAAAGAGAATCAAGCATGTGTACAGGGGCATAAACGCAGCAGTGATAGGATTGGAGAGGTTCGGTGAGCAAATGAAGACCCTTTGAAGTCATATTGCATGGTACCCATTCCACGGGTTTCAACTCCCAGGTTTAAGGTATTCTTCCTTCAGCTAAAACATGCATGTGGAACCCAGAGTATGATCAACCATGTGATCGGGAGACGTGTTCAAATATGTCTCAGTTTTCCTCCCCTGGTACTCGGGTGCAACATTCCAGACGCTTTACTAACACTCTCCCCACTTGGAGAGTCAGCCCTTTAACCTCCTGTTTGGCCCAGTTTGCAATTTCTGCGGAAGATGAACAGGAATAGCGAGAACCAATGAGAGACTAGCTGGAGGTGTCTGGACGGGCAAATTTAACTCTCATTTCCCACCAGGAAGAGGAATTAACCAAAGGCTCAGCGTGCCGTGCCGGAACCAGATTAGGGCCTGAAGCCATCCTGCGGTGTTGCGGCCAGCACAAAAAAGCGAGTTGAAGAAAGGAGCTCAGGGGCACTGTAATTCACAAACCTGCAGAGTTATAAATGACAGCTATCGTCCAAAAATAGACTGAAGTAAGGCTGCCAAGAGGACTTGAAAGCGGGGCAGAATTGCAGGAAACCGATTTCAGGAGGTAGACTGGAATTGCATTGAAAGCATAGGAAAAGAGGCAGAACGTCCACAATGATGCACTTGGCCAAAAAGGGCGTATGCGTTTTTTCCTGAATATATTCAGGAAAAAACGCATACGCCCTTTTTGGCCAACCAAGCAAGCTTGCAAAGGAAATCTGCACTACAATGAAGTCTCACTTCCCCCCGTCAAAAGGGCCATCTGAAAAAAGTGTAAAATCCAGAAAGGCAGGACAGGCCATGGAGAACTGGGAGCCTTGTTATGCTGATGGGCGGGATGTAAATTGCCAACAGACACTCGGGAGAAGTGTATGGTGTTTCCTGAAACATCTAAAAAACAAAGCAACAGAGCCTAGGGCACTTCCACTTATGGTCCTATAGCTTAGGGAAATTAAAATCAAAAAGACACAGCCACCCCAAAGTTTGGAACGGCTCTGTTTACAAGAACCTCGTTTACAGTACAAGTTCAACATCGCAGAAAGTGAAAAATGGATAAAGAAGTTGTGGTATTTACTTACAAAGCAATATCACTCAGCAATGAAATCTATGTCATCAGGCCCTTAGCAGCACAATGAGTGGATTCAGGTATGATGATTCTAACTGAAATAAGTCACACAGAAAAAGAAACATCATAAGATATCAGTAATACACGGAATGTAAACTTGGCTACACAGGAACTGAATTACAGAACAGAACAGGGTCTCAAATTTAGAAAACCAACTTATGCTTGCTTAAGGGAAAGGTGAGTTGGGGTGCTGCATAAAACCAGAGATTGAAATGAGCACAGATAAAGTTCCTTAAGCCAAATATGGAATAGACAAGAGCTACTCCTTGCTCAACGAAATGGACTCAACACCGCATATTAAACGCCTAAGAATGTACCTGACTAGTAAGTATCTTAAAACCTATGGATTGCTATGTCTCCGAAAGAGAATCAAGCATGTGTACAGGGGCATAAACGCAGCAGTGATAGGATTGGAGAGGTTCGGTGAGCAAATGAAGACCCTTTGAAGTCATATTGCATGGTACCCATTCCACGGGTTTCAACTCTCCAGGTTTAAGGTATTCTTCCTTCAGCTAAAACATGCATGTGGAACCTAGAGTATGATCAACCATGTGATCGGGAGACGTGTTCAAATATGTCTCAGTTTTCCTCCCCTGGTACTCGGGTGCAACATTCCAGACGCTTTACTAACACTCTCCCCACTTGGAGAGTCAGCCCTTTAACCTCCTGTTTGGCCCAGTTTGCAATTTCTGCGGAAGATGAACAGGAATAGCGAGAACCAATGAGAGACTAGCTGGAGGTGTCTGGACGGGCAAATTTAACTCTCATTTCCCACCAGGAAGAGGAATTAACCAAAGGCTCAGCGTGCCGTGCCGGAACCAGATTAGGGCCTGAAGCCATCCTGCGGTGTTGCGGCCAGCTCACAAGAAAGCGAGTTGAAGAAAGGAGCTCAGGGGCACTGTAATTCACAAACCTGCAGAGTTATAAATGACAGCTATCGTCCAAAAATAGACTGAAGTAAGGCTGCCAAGAGGACTTGAAAGCGGGGCAGAATTGCAGGAAACCGATTTCAGGAGGTAGACTGGAATTGCATTGAAAGCATAGGAAAAGAGGCAGAACGTCCACAATGATGCACTTGGCCAAAAAGGGCGTATGCGTTTTTTCCTGAATATATTCAGGAAAAAACGCATACGCCCTTTTTGGCCAACCAAGCAAGCTTGCAAAGGAAATCTGCACTACAATGAAGTCTCACTTCCCCCCGGTCAAAAGGGCCATCTGAAAAAAGTGTAAAATCCAGAAAGGCAGGACAGGCCATGGAGAACTGGGAGCCTTGTTATGCTGATGGGCGGGATGTAAATTGCCAACAGACACTCGGGAGAAGTGTATGGTGTTTCCTGAAACATCTAAAAAACAAAGCAACAGAGCCTAGGGCACTTCCACTTATGGTCCTATAGCTTAGGGAAATTAAAATCAAAAAGACACAGCCACCCCAAAGTTTGGGACGCCTCTGTTTACAAGAACCTCGTTTACAGTACAAGTTCAACATCGCAGAAAGTGAAAAATGGATAAAGAAGTTGTGGTATTTACTTACAAAGCAATATCACTCAGCAATGAAATCTATGTCATCAGGCCCTTAGCAGCACAATGAGTGGATTCAGGTATGATGATTCTAACTGAAATAAGTCACACAGAAAAAGAAACATCATAAGATATCAGTAATACACGGAATGTAAACTTGGCTACACAGGAACTGAATTACAGAACAGAACAGGGTCTCAAATTTAGAAAACCAACTTATGCTTGCTTAAGGGGAAAGGTGAGTTGGGGTGCTGCATAAAACCAGAGATTGAAATGAGCACAGATAAAGTTCCTTAAGCCAAATATGGAATAGACAAGAGCTACTCCTTGCTCAACGAAATGGACTCAACACCGCATATTAAACGCCTAAGAATGTACCTGACTAGTAAGTATCTTAAAACCTATGGATTGCTATGTCTCCGAAAGAGAATCAAGCATGTGTACAGGGGCATAAACGCAGCAGTGATAGGATTGGAGAGGTTCGGTGAGCAAATGAAGACCCTTTGAAGTCATATTGCATGGTACCCATTCCACGGGTTTCAACTCCCAGGTTTAAGGTATTCTTCCTTCAGCTAAAACATGCATGTGGAACCCAGAGTATGATCAACCATGTGATCGGGAGACGTGTTCAAATATGTCTCAGTTTTCCTCCCCTGGTACTCGGGTGCAACATTCCAGACGCTTTACTAACACTCTCCCCACTTGGAGAGTCAGCCCTTTAACCTCCTGTTTGGCCCAGTTTGCAATTTCTGCGGAAGATGAACAGGAATAGCGAGAACCAATGAGAGACTAGCTGGAGGTGTCTGGACGGGCAAATTTAACTCTCATTTCCCACCAGGAAGAGGAATTAACCAAAGGCTCAGCGTGCCGTGCCGGAACCAGATTAGGGCCTGAAGCCATCCTGCGGTGTTGCGGCCAGGTCACAAGAAAGCGAGTTGAAGAAAGGAGCTCAGGGGCACTGTAATTCACAAACCTGCAGAGTTATAAATGACAGCTATCGTCCAAAAATAGACTGAAGTAAGGCTGCCAAGAGGACTTGAAAGCGGGGCAGAATTGCAGGAAACCGATTTCAGGAGGTAGACTGGAATTGCATTGAAAGCATAGGAAAAGAGGCAGAACGTCCACAATGATGCACTTGGCCAAAAAGGGCGTATGCGTTTTTTCCTGAATATATTCAGGAAAAAACGCATACGCCCTTTTTGGCCAACCAAGCAAGCTTGCAAAGGAAATCTGCACTACAATGAAGTCTCACTTCCCCCCGGTCAAAAGGGCCATCTGAAAAAAGTGTAAAATCCAGAAAGGCAGGACAGGCCATGGAGAACTGGGAGCCTTGTTATGCTGATGGGCGGGATGTAAATTGCCAACAGACACTCGGGAGAAGTGTATGGTGTTTCCTGAAACATCTAAAAAACAAAGCAACAGAGCCTAGGGCACTTCCACTTATGGTCCTATAGCTTAGGGAAATTAAAATCAAAAAGACACAGCCACCCCAAAGTTTGGAACGCCTCTGTTTACAAGAACCTCGTTTACAGTACAAGTTCAACATCGCAGAAAGTGAAAAATGGATAAAGAAGTTGTGGTATTTACTTACAAAGCAATATCACTCAGCAATGAAATCTATGTCATCAGGCCCTTAGCAGCACAATGAGTGGATTCAGGTATGATGATTCTAACTGAAATAAGTCACACAGAAAAAGAAACATCATAAGATATCAGTAATACACGGAATGTAAACTTGGCTACACAGGAACTGAATTACAGAACAGAACAGGGTCTCAAATTTAGAAAACCAACTTATGCTTGCTTAAGGGGAAAGGTGAGTTGGGGTGCTGCATAAAACCAGAGATTGAAATGAGCACAGATAAAGTTCCTTAAGCCAAATATGGAATAGACAAGAGCTACTCCTTGCTCAACGAAATGGACTCAACACCGCATATTAAACGCCTAAGAATGTACCTGACTAGTAAGTATCTTAAAACCTATGGATTGCTATGTCTCCGAAAGAGAATCAAGCATGTGTACAGGGGCATAAACGCAGCAGTGATAGGATTGGAGAGGTTCGGTGAGCAAATGAAGACCCTTTGAAGTCATATTGCATGGTACCCATTCCACGGGTTTCAACTCCCAGGTTTAAGGTATTCTTCCTTCAGCTAAAACATGCATGTGGAACCCAGAGTATGATCAACCATGTGATCGGGAGACGTGTTCAAATATGTCTCAGTTTTCCTCCCCTGGTACTCGGGTGCAACATTCCAGACGCTTTACTAACACTCTCCCCACTTGGAGAGTCAGCGCCTTAACCTCCTGTTTGGCCCAGTTTGCAATTTCTGCGGAAGATGAACAGGAATAGCGAGAACCAATGAGAGACTAGCTGGAGGTGTCTGGACGGGCAAATTTAACTCTCATTTCCCACCAGGAAGAGGAATTAACCAAAGGCTCAGCGTGCCGTGCCGGAACCAGATTAGGGCCTGAAGCCATCCTGCGGTGTTGCGGCCAGCTCACAAGAAAGCGAGTTGAAGAAAGGAGCTCAGGGGCACTGTAATTCACAAACCTGCAGAGTTATAAATGACAGCTATCGTCCAAAAATAGACTGAAGTAAGGCTGCCAAGAGGACTTGAAAGCGGGGCAGAATTGCAGGAAACCGATTTCAGGAGGTAGACTGGAATTGCATTGAAAGCATAGGAAAAGAGGCAGAACGTCCACAATGATGCACTTGGCCAAAAAGGGCGTATGCGTTTTTTCCTGAATATATTCAGGAAAAAACGCATACGCCCTTTTTGGCCAACCAAGCAAGCTTGCAAAGGAAATCTGCACTACAATGAAGTCTCACTTCCCCCCGGTCAAAAGGGCCATCTGAAAAAAGTGTAAAATCCAGAAAGGCAGGACAGGCCATGGAGAACTGGGAGCCTTGTTATGCTGATGGGCGGGATGTAAATTGCCAACAGACACTCGGGAGAAGTGTATGGTGTTTCCTGAAACATCTAAAAAACAAAGCAACAGAGCCTAGGGCACTTCCACTTATGGTCCTATAGCTTAGGGAAATTAAAATCAAAAAGACACAGCCACCCCAAAGTTTGGGACGCCTCTGTTTACAAGAACCTCGTTTACAGTACAAGTTCAACATCGCAGAAAGTGAAAAATGGATAAAGAAGTTGTGGTATTTACTTACAAAGCAATATCACTCAGCAATGAAATCTATGTCATCAGGCCCTTAGCAGCACAATGAGTGGATTCAGGTATGATGATTCTAACTGAAATAAGTCACACAGAAAAAGAAACATCATAAGATATCAGTAATACACGGAATGTAAACTTGGCTACACAGGAACTGAATTACAGAACAGAACAGGGTCTCAAATTTAGAAAACCAACTTATGCTTGCTTAAGGGGAAAGGTGAGTTGGGGTGCTGCATAAAACCAGAGATTGAAATGAGCACAGATAAAGTTCCTTAAGCCAAATATGGAATAGACAAGAGCTACTCCTTGCTCAACGAAATGGACTCAACACCGCATATTAAACGCCTAAGAATGTACCTGACTAGTAAGTATCTTAAAACCTATGGATTGCTATGTCTCCGAAAGAGAATCAAGCATGTGTACAGGGGCATAAACGCAGCAGTGATAGGATTGGAGAGGTTCGGTGAGCAAATGAAGACCCTTTGAAGTCATATTGCATGGTACCCATTCCACGGGTTTCAACTCCCAGGTTTAAGGTATTCTTCCTTCAGCTAAAACATGCATGTGGAACCCAGAGTATGATCAACCATGTGATCGGGAGACGTGTTCAAATATGTCTCAGTTTTCCTCCCCTGGTACTCGGGTGCAACATTCCAGACGCTTTACTAACACTCTCCCCACTTGGAGAGTCAGCCCTTTAACCTCCTGTTTGGCCCAGTTTGCAATTTCTGCGGAAGATGAACAGGAATAGCGAGAACCAATGAGAGACTAGCTGGAGGTGTCTGGACGGGCAAATTTAACTCTCATTTCCCACCAGGAAGAGGAATTAACCAAAGGCTCAGCGTGCCGTGCCGGAACCAGATTAGGGCCTGAAGCCATCCTGCGGTGTTGCGGCCAGCTCACAAGAAAGCGAGTTGAAGAAAGGAGCTCAGGGGCACTGTAATTCACAAACCTGCAGAGTTATAAATGACAGCTATCGTCCAAAAATAGACTGAAGTAAGGCTGCCAAGAGGACTTGAAAGCGGGGCAGAATTGCAGGAAACCGATTTCAGGAGGTAGACTGGAATTGCATTGAAAGCATAGGAAAAGAGGCAGAACGTCCACAATGATGCACTTGGCCAAAAAGGGCGTATGCGTTTTTTCCTGAATATATTCAGGAAAAAACGCATACGCCCTTTTTGGCCAACCAAGCAAGCTTGCAAAGGAAATCTGCACTACAATGAAGTCTCACTTCCCCCCGGTCAAAAGGGCCATCTGAAAAAAGTGTAAAATCCAGAAAGGCAGGACAGGCCATGGAGAACTGGGAGCCTTGTTATGCTGATGGGCGGGATGTAAATTGCCAACAGACACTCGGGAGAAGTGTATGGTGTTTCCTGAAACATCTAAAAAACAAAGCAACAGAGCCTAGGGCACTTCCACTTATGGTCCTATAGCTTAGGGAAATTAAAATCAAAAAGACACAGCCACCCCAAAGTTTGGAACGGCTCTGTTTACAAGAACCTCGTTTACAGTACAAGTTCAACATCGCAGAAAGTGAAAAATGGATAAAGAAGTTGTGGTATTTACTTACAAAGCAATATCACTCAGCAATGAAATCTATGTCATCAGGCCCTTAGCAGCACAATGAGTGGATTCAGGTATGATGATTCTAACTGAAATAAGTCACACAGAAAAAGAAACATCATAAGATATCAGTAATACACGGAATGTAAACTTGGCTACACAGGAACTGAATTACAGAACAGAACAGGGTCTCAAATTTAGAAAACCAACTTATGCTTGCTTAAGGGGAAAGGTGAGTTGGGGTGCTGCATAAAACCAGAGATTGAAATGAGCACAGATAAAGTTCCTTAAGCCAAATATGGAATAGACAAGAGCTACTCCTTGCTCAACGAAATGGACTCAACACCGCATATTAAACGCCTAAGAATGTACCTGACTAGTAAGTATCTTAAAACCTATGGATTGCTATGTCTCCGAAAGAGAATCAAGCATGTGTACAGGGGCATAAACGCAGCAGTGATAGGATTGGAGAGGTTCGGTGAGCAAATGAAGACCCTTTGAAGTCATATTGCATGGTACCCATTCCACGGGTTTCAACTCTCCAGGTTTAAGGTATTCTTCCTTCAGCTAAAACATGCATGTGGAACCCAGAGTATGATCAACCATGTGATCGGGAGACGTGTTCAAATATGTCTCAGTTTTCCTCCCCTGGTACTCGGGTGCAACATTCCAGACGCTTTACTAACACTCTCCCCACTTGGAGAGTCAGCCCTTTAACCTCCTGTTTGGCCCAGTTTGCAATTTCTGCGGAAGATGAACAGGAATAGCGAGAACCAATGAGAGACTAGCTGGAGGTGTCTGGACGGGCAAATTTAACTCTCATTTCCCACCAGGAAGAGGAATAACCAAAGGCTCAGCGTGCCGTGCCGGAACCAGATTAGGGCCTGAAGCCATCCTGCGGTGTTGCGGCCAGCTCACAAGAAAGCGAGTTGAAGAAAGGAGCTCAGGGGCACTGTAATTCACAAACCTGCAGAGTTATAAATGACAGCTATCGTCCAAAAATAGACTGAAGTAAGGCTGCCAAGAGGACTTGAAAGCGGGGCAGAATTGCAGGAAACCGATTTCAGGAGGTAGACTGGAATTGCATTGAAAGCATAGGAAAAGAGGCAGAACGTCCACAATGATGCACTTGGCCAAAAAGGGCGTATGCGTTTTTTCCTGAATATATTCAGGAAAAAACGCATACGCCCTTTTTGGCCAACCAAGCAAGCTTGCAAAGGAAATCTGCACTACAATGAAGTCTCACTTCCCCCCGGTCAAAAGGGCCATCTGAAAAAAGTGTAAAATCCAGAAAGGCAGGACAGGCCATGGAGAACTGGGAGCCTTGTTATGCTGATGGGCGGGATGTAAATTGCCAACAGACACTCGGGAGAAGTGTATGGTGTTTCCTGAAACATCTAAAAAACAAAGCAACAGAGCCTAGGGCACTTCCACTTATGGTCCTATAGCTTAGGGAAATTAAAATCAAAAAGACACAGCCACCCCAAAGTTTGGAACGGCTCTGTTTACAAGAACCTCGTTTACAGTACAAGTTCAACATCGCAGAAAGTGAAAAATGGATAAAGAAGTTGTGGTATTTACTTACAAAGCAATATCACTCAGCAATGAAATCTATGTCATCAGGCCCTTAGCAGCACAATGAGTGGATTCAGGTATGATGATTCTAACTGAAATAAGTCACACAGAAAAAGAAACATCATAAGATATCAGTAATACACGGAATGTAAACTTGGCTACACAGGAACTGAATTACAGAACAGAACAGGGTCTCAAATTTAGAAAACCAACTTATGCTTGCTTAAGGGGAAAGGTGAGTTGGGGTGCTGCATAAAACCAGAGATTGAAATGAGCACAGATAAAGTTCCTTAAGCCAAATATGGAATAGACAAGAGCTACTCCTTGCTCAACGAAATGGACTCAACACCGCATATTAAACGCCTAAGAATGTACCTGACTAGTAAGTATCTTAAAACCTATGGATTGCTATGTCTCCGAAAGAGAATCAAGCATGTGTACAGGGGCATAAACGCAGCAGTGATAGGATTGGAGAGGTTCGGTGAGCAAATGAAGACCCTTTGAAGTCATATTGCATGGTACCCATTCCACGGGTTTCAACTCTCCAGGTTTAAGGTATTCTTCCTTCAGCTAAAACATGCATGTGGAACCCAGAGTATGATCAACCATGTGATCGGGAGACGTGTTCAAATATGTCTCAGTTTTCCTCCCCTGGTACTCGGGTGCAACATTCCAGACGCTTTACTAACACTCTCCCCACTTGGAGAGTCAGCGCCTTTAACCTCCTGTTTGGCCCAGTTTGCAATTTCTGCGGAAGATGAACAGGAATAGCGAGAACCAATGAGAGACTAGCTGGAGGTGTCTGGACGGGCAAATTTAACTCTCATTTCCCACCAGGAAGAGGAATTAACCAAAGGCTCAGCGTGCCGTGCCGGAACCAGATTAGGGCCTGAAGCCATCCTGCGGTGTTGCGGCCAGGTCACAAGAAAGCGAGTTGAAGAAAGGAGCTCAGGGGCACTGTAATTCACAAACCTGCAGAGTTATAAATGACAGCTATCGTCCAAAAATAGACTGAAGTAAGGCTGCCAAGAGGACTTGAAAGCGGGGCAGAATTGCAGGAAACCGATTTCAGGAGGTAGACTGGAATTGCATTGAAAGCATAGGAAAAGAGGCAGAACGTCCACAATGATGCACTTGGCCAAAAAGGGCGTATGCGTTTTTTCCTGAATATATTCAGGAAAAAACGCATACGCCCTTTTTGGCCAACCAAGCAAGCTTGCAAAGGAAATCTGCACTACAATGAAGTCTCACTTCCCCCCGGTCAAAAGGGCCATCTGAAAAAAGTGTAAAATCCAGAAAGGCAGGACAGGCCATGGAGAACTGGGAGCCTTGTTATGCTGATGGGCGGGATGTAAATTGCCAACAGACACTCGGGAGAAGTGTATGGTGTTTCCTGAAACATCTAAAAAACAAAGCAACAGAGCCTAGGGCACTTCCACTTATGGTCCTATAGCTTAGGGAAATTAAAATCAAAAAGACACAGCCACCCCAAAGTTTGGAACGCCTCTGTTTACAAGAACCTCGTTTACAGTACAAGTTCAACATCGCAGAAAGTGAAAAATGGATAAAAAAGTTGTGGTATTTACTTACAAAGCAATATCACTCAGCAATGAAATCTATGTCATCAGGCCCTTAGCAGCACAATGAGTGGATTCAGGTATGATGATTCTAACTGAAATAAGTCACACAGAAAAAGAAACATCATAAGTTATCAGTAATACACGGAATGTAAACTTGGCTACACAGGAACTGAATTACAGAACAGAACAGGGTCTCAAATTTAGAAAACCAACTTATGCTTGCTTAAGGGGAAAGGTGAGTTGGGGTGCTGCATAAAACCAGAGATTGAAATGAGCACAGATAAAGTTCCTTAAGCCAAATATGGAATAGACAAGAGCTACTCCTTGCTCAACGAAATGGACTCAACACCGCATATTAAACGCCTAAGAATGTACCTGACTAGTAAGTATCTTAAAACCTATGGATTGCTATGTCTCCGAAAGAGAATCAAGCATGTGTACAGGGGCATAAACGCAGCAGTGATAGGATTGGAGAGGTTCGGTGAGCAAATGAAGACCCTTTGAAGTCATATTGCATGGTACCCATTCCACGGGTTTCAACTCCCAGGTTTAAGGTATTCTTCCTTCAGCTAAAACATGCATGTGGAACCCAGAGTATGATCAACCATGTGATCGGGAGACGTGTTCAAATATGTCTCAGTTTTCCTCCCCTGGTACTCGGGTGCAACATTCCAGACGCTTTACTAACACTCTCCCCACTTGGAGAGTCAGCCCTTTAACCTCCTGTTTGGCCCAGTTTGCAATTTCTGCGGAAGATGAACAGGAATAGCGAGAACCAATGAGAGACTAGCTGGAGGTGTCTGGACGGGCAAATTTAACTCTCATTTCCCACCAGGAAGAGGAATTAACCAAAGGCTCAGCGTGCCGTGCCGGAACCAGATTAGGGCCTGAAGCCATCCTGCGGTGTTGCGGCCAGCTCACAAGAAAGCGAGTTGAAGAAAGGAGCTCAGGGGCACTGTAATTCACAAACCTGCAGAGTTATAAATGACAGCTATCGTCCAAAAATAGACTGAAGTAAGGCTGCCAAGAGGACTTGAAAGCGGGGCAGAATTGCAGGAAACCGATTTCAGGAGGTAGACTGGAATTGCATTGAAAGCATAGGAAAAGAGGCAGAACGTCCACAATGATGCACTTGGCCAAAAAGGGCGTATGCGTTTTTTCCTGAATATATTCAGGAAAAAACGCATACGCCCTTTTTGGCCAACCAAGCAAGCTTGCAAAGGAAATCTGCACTACAATGAAGTCTCACTTCCCCCCGGTCAAAAGGGCCATCTGAAAAAAGTGTAAAATCCAGAAAGGCAGGACAGGCCATGGAGAACTGGGAGCCTTGTTATGCTGATGGGCGGGATGTAAATTGCCAACAGACACTCGGGAGAAGTGTATGGTGTTTCCTGAAACATCTAAAAAACAAAGCAACAGAGCCTAGGGCACTTCCACTTATGGTCCTATAGCTTAGGGAAATTAAAATCAAAAAGACACAGCCACCCCAAAGTTTGGGACGCCTCTGTTTACAAGAACCTCGTTTACAGTACAAGTTCAACATCGCAGAAAGTGAAAAATGGATAAAGAAGTTGTGGTATTTACTTACAAAGCAATATCACTCAGCAATGAAATCTATGTCATCAGGCCCTTAGCAGCACAATGAGTGGATTCAGGTATGATGATTCTAACTGAAATAAGTCACACAGAAAAAGAAACATCATAAGATATCAGTAATACACGGAATGTAAACTTGGCTACACAGGAACTGAATTACAGAACAGAACAGGGTCTCAAATTTAGAAAACCAACTTATGCTTGCTTAAGGGGAAAGGTGAGTTGGGGTGCTGCATAAAACCAGAGATTGAAATGAGCACAGATAAAGTTCCTTAAGCCAAATATGGAATAGACAAGAGCTACTCCTTGCTCAACGAAATGGACTCAACACCGCATATTAAACGCCTAAGAATGTACCTGACTAGTAAGTATCTTAAAACCTATGGATTGCTATGTCTCCGAAAGAGAATCAAGCATGTGTACAGGGGCATAAACGCAGCAGTGATAGGATTGGAGAGGTTCGGTGAGCAAATGAAGACCCTTTGAAGTCATATTGCATGGTACCCATTCCACGGGTTTCAACTCCCAGGTTTAAGGTATTCTTCCTTCAGCTAAAACATGCATGTGGAACCCAGAGTATGATCAACCATGTGATCGGGAGACGTGTTCAAATATGTCTCAGTTTTCCTCCCCTGGTACTCGGGTGCAACATTCCAGACGCTTTACTAACACTCTCCCCACTTGGAGAGTCAGCGCCTTTAACCTCCTGTTTGGCCCAGTTTGCAATTTCTGCGGAAGATGAACAGGAATAGCGAGAACCAATGAGAGACTAGCTGGAGGTGTCTGGACGGGCAAATTTAACTCTCATTTCCCACCAGGAAGAGGAATTAACCAAAGGCTCAGCGTGCCGTGCCGGAACCAGATTAGGGCCTGAAGCCATCCTGCGGTGTTGCGGCCAGCTCACAAGAAAGCGAGTTGAAGAAAGGAGCTCAGGGGCACTGTAATTCACAAACCTGCAGAGTTATAAATGACAGCTATCGTCCAAAAATAGACTGAAGTAAGGCTGCCAAGAGGACTTGAAAGCGGGGCAGAATTGCAGGAAACCGATTTCAGGAGGTAGACTGGAATTGCATTGAAAGCATAGGAAAAGAGGCAGAACGTCCACAATGATGCACTTGGCCAAAAAGGGCGTATGCGTTTTTTCCTGAATATATTCAGGAAAAAACGCATACGCCCTTTTTGGCCAACCAAGCAAGCTTGCAAAGGAAATCTGCACTACAATGAAGTCTCACTTCCCCCCGGTCAAAAGGGCCATCTGAAAAAAGTGTAAAATCCAGAAAGGCAGGACAGGCCATGGAGAACTGGGAGCCTTGTTATGCTGATGGGCGGGATGTAAATTGCCAACAGACACTCGGGAGAAGTGTATGGTGTTTCCTGAAACATCTAAAAAACAAAGCAACAGAGCCTAGGGCACTTCCACTTATGGTCCTATAGCTTAGGGAAATTAAAATCAAAAAGACACAGCCACCCCAAAGTTTGGGACGCCTCTGTTTACAAGAACCTCGTTTACAGTACAAGTTCAACATCGCAGAAAGTGAAAAATGGATAAAGAAGTTGTGGTATTTACTTACAAAGCAATATCACTCAGCAATGAAATCTATGTCATCAGGCCCTTAGCAGCACAATGAGTGGATTCAGGTATGATGATTCTAACTGAAATAAGTCACACAGAAAAAGAAACATCATAAGATATCAGTAATACACGGAATGTAAACTTGGCTACACAGGAACTGAATTACAGAACAGAACAGGGTCTCAAATTTAGAAAACCAACTTATGCTTGCTTAAGGGGAAAGGTGAGTTGGGGTGCTGCATAAAACCAGAGATTGAAATGAGCACAGATAAAGTTCCTTAAGCCAAATATGGAATAGACAAGAGCTACTCCTTGCTCAACGAAATGGACTCAACACCGCATATTAAACGCCTAAGAATGTACCTGACTAGTAAGTATCTTAAAACCTATGGATTGCTATGTCTCCGAAAGAGAATCAAGCATGTGTACAGGGGCATAAACGCAGCAGTGATAGGATTGGAGAGGTTCGGTGAGCAAATGAAGACCCTTTGAAGTCATATTGCATGGTACCCATTCCACGGGTCTCAACTCTCCAGGTTTAAGGTATTCTTCCTTCAGCTAAAACATGCATGTGGAACCCAGAGTATGATCAACCATGTGATCGGGAGACGTGTTCAAATATGTCTCAGTTTTCCTCCCCTGGTACTCGGGTGCAACATTCCAGACGCTTTACTAACACTCTCCCCACTTGGAGAGTCAGCCCTTTAACCTCCTGTTTGGCCCAGTTTGCAATTTCTGCGGAAGATGAACAGGAATAGCGAGAACCAATGAGAGACTAGCTGGAGGTGTCTGGACGGGCAAATTTAACTCTCATTTCCCACCAGGAAGAGGAATTAACCAAAGGCTCAGTGTGCCGTGCCGGAACCAGATTAGGGCCTGAAGCCATCCTGCGGTGTTGCGGCCAGCTCACAAGAAAGCGAGTTGAAGAAAGGAGCTCAGGGGCACTGTAATTCACAAACCTGCAGAGTTATAAATGACAGCTATCGTCCAAAAATAGACTGAAGTAAGGCTGCCAAGAGGACTTGAAAGCGGGGCAGAATTGCAGGAAACCGATTTCAGGAGGTAGACTGGAATTGCATTGAAAGCATAGGAAAAGAGGCAGAACGTCCACAATGATGCACTTGGCCAAAAAGGGCGTATGCGTTTTTTCCTGAATATATTCAGGAAAAAACGCATACGCCCTTTTTGGCCAACCAAGCAAGCTTGCAAAGGAAATCTGCACTACAATGAAGTCTCACTTCCCCCCGGTCAAAAGGGCCATCTGAAAAAAGTGTAAAATCCAGAAAGGCAGGACAGGCCATGGAGAACTGGGAGCCTTGTTATGCTGATGGGCGGGATGTAAATTGCCAACAGACACTCGGGAGAAGTGTATGGTGTTTCCTGAAACATCTAAAAAACAAAGCAACAGAGCCTAGGGCACTTCCACTTATGGTCCTATAGCTTAGGGAAATTAAAATCAAAAAGACACAGCCACCCCAAAGTTTGGAACGCCTCTGTTTACAAGAACCTCATTTACAGTACAAGTTCAACATCGCAGAAAGTGAAAAATGGATAAAGAAGTTGTGGTATTTACTTACAAAGCAATATCACTCAGCAATGAAATCTATGTCATCAGGCCCTTAGCAGCACAATGAGTGGATTCAGGTATGATGATTCTAACTGAAATAAGTCACACAGAAAAAGAAACATCATAAGATATCAGTAATACACGGAATGTAAACTTGGCTACACAGGAACTGAATTACAGAACAGAACAGGGTCTCAAATTTAGAAAACCAACTTATGCTTGCTTAAGGGGAAAGGTGAGTTGGGGTGCTGCATAAAACCAGAGATTGAAATGAGCACAGATAAAGTTCCTTAAGCCAAATATGGAATAGACAAGAGCTACTCCTTGCTCAACGAAATGGACTCAACACCGCATATTAAACGCCTAAGAATGTACCTGACTAGTAAGTATCTTAAAACCTATGGATTGCTATGTCTCCGAAAGAGAATCAAGCATGTGTACAGGGGCATAAACGCAGCAGTGATAGGATTGGAGAGGTTCGGTGAGCAAATGAAGACCCTTTGAAGTCATATTGCATGGTACCCATTCCACGGGTTTCAACTCCCAGGTTTAAGGTATTCTTCCTTCAGCTAAAACATGCATGTGGAACCCAGAGTATGATCAACCATGTGATCGGGAGACGTGTTCAAATATGTCTCAGTTTTCCTCCCCTGGTACTCGGGTGCAACATTCCAGACGCTTTACTAACACTCTCCCCACTTGGAGAGTCAGCGCCTTTAACCTCCTGTTTGGCCCAGTTTGCAATTTCTGCGGAAGATGAACAGGAATAGCGAGAACCAATGAGAGACTAGCTGGAGGTGTCTGGACGGGCAAATTTAACTCTCATTTCCCACCAGGAAGAGGAAATAACCAAAGGCTCAGCGTGCCGTGCCGGAACCAGATTAGGGCCTGAAGCCATCCTGCGGTGTTGCGGCCAGCTCACAAGAAAGCGAGTTGAAGAAAGGAGCTCAGGGGCACTGTAATTCACAAACCTGCAGAGTTATAAATGACAGCTATCGTCCAAAAATAGACTGAAGTAAGGCTGCCAAGAGGACTTGAAAGCGGGGCAGAATTGCAGGAAACCGATTTCAGGAGGTAGACTGGAATTGCATTGAAAGCATAGGAAAAGAGGCAGAACGTCCACAATGATGCACTTGGCCAAAAAGGGCGTATGCGTTTTTTCCTGAATATATTCAGGAAAAAACGCATACGCCCTTTTTGGCCAACCAAGCAAGCTTGCAAAGGAAATCTGCACTACAATGAAGTCTCACTTCCCCCCGGTCAAAAGGGCCATCTGAAAAAAGTGTAAAATCCAGAAAGGCAGGACAGGCCATGGAGAACTGGGAGCCTTGTTATGCTGATGGGCGGGATGTAAATTGCCAACAGACACTCGGGAGAAGTGTATGGTGTTTCCTGAAACATCTAAAAAACAAAGCAACAGAGCCTAGGGCACTTCCACTTATGGTCCTATAGCTTAGGGAAATTAAAATCAAAAAGACACAGCCACCCCAAAGTTTGGACGCCTCTGTTTACAAGAACCTCGTTTACAGTACAAGTTCAACATCGCAGAAAGTGAAAAATGGATAAAGAAGTTGTGGTATTTACTTACAAAGCAATATCACTCAGCAATGAAATCTATGTCATCAGGCCCTTAGCAGCACAATGAGTGGATTCAGGTATGATGATTCTAACTGAAATAAGTCACACAGAAAAAGAAACATCATAAGATATCAGTAATACACGGAATGTAAACTTGGCTACACAGGAACTGAATTACAGAACAGAACAGGGTCTCAAATTTAGAAAACCAACTTATGCTTGCTTAAGGGAAAGGTGAGTTGGGGTGCTGCATAAAACCAGAGATTGAAATGAGCACAGATAAAGTTCCTTAAGCCAAATATGGAATAGACAAGAGCTACTCCTTGCTCAACGAAATGGACTCAACACCGCATATTAAACGCCTAAGAATGTACCTGACTAGTAAGTATCTTAAAACCTATGGATTGCTATGTCTCCGAAAGAGAATCAAGCATGTGTACAGGGGCATAAACGCAGCAGTGATAGGATTGGAGAGGTTCGGTGAGCAAATGAAGACCCTTTGAAGTCATATTGCATGGTACCCATTCCACGGGTTTCAACTCCCAGGTTTAAGGTATTCTTCCTTCAGCTAAAACATGCATGTGGAACCCAGAGTATGATCAACCATGTGATCGGGAGACGTGTTCAAATATGTCTCAGTTTTCCTCCCCTGGTACTCGGGTGCAACATTCCAGACGCTTTACTAACACTCTCCCCACTTGGAGAGTCAGCCCTTTAACCTCCTGTTTGGCCCAGTTTGCAATTTCTGCGGAAGATGAACAGGAATAGCGAGAACCAATGAGAGACTAGCTGGAGGTGTCTGGACGGGCAAATTTAACTCTCATTTCCCACCAGGAAGAGGAATTAACCAAAGGCTCAGCGTGCCGTGCCGGAACCAGATTAGGGCCTGAAGCCATCCTGCGGTGTTGCGGCCAGCTCAAAAGAAAGCGAGTTGAAGAAAGGAGCTCAGGGGCACTGTAATTCACAAACCTGCAGAGTTATAAATGACAGCTATCGTCCAAAAATAGACTGAAGTAAGGCTGCCAAGAGGACTTGAAAGCGGGGCAGAATTGCAGGAAACCGATTTCAGGAGGTAGACTGGAATTGCATTGAAAGCATAGGAAAAGAGGCAGAACGTCCACAATGATGCACTTGGCCAAAAAGGGCGTATGCGTTTTTTCCTGAATATATTCAGGAAAAAACGCATACGCCCTTTTTGGCCAACCAAGCAAGCTTGCAAAGGAAATCTGCACTACAATGAAGTCTCACTTCCCCCCGGTCAAAAGGGCCATCTGAAAAAAGTGTAAAATCCAGAAAGGCAGGACAGGCCATGGAGAACTGGGAGCCTTGTTATGCTGATGGGCGGGATGTAAATTGCCAACAGACACTCGGGAGAAGTGTATGGTGTTTCCTGAAACATCTAAAAAACAAAGCAACAGAGCCTAGGGCACTTCCACTTATGGTCCTATAGCTTAGGGAAATTAAAATCAAAAAGACACAGCCACCCCAAAGTTTGGGACGCCTCTGTTTACAAGAACCTCGTTTACAGTACAAGTTCAACATCGCAGAAAGTGAAAAATGGATAAAGAAGTTGTGGTATTTACTTACAAAGCAATATCACTCAGCAATGAAATCTATGTCATCAGGCCCTTAGCAGCACAATGAGTGGATTCAGGTATGATGATTCTAACTGAAATAAGTCACACAGAAAAAGAAACATCATAAGATATCAGTAATACACGGAATGTAAACTTGGCTACACAGGAACTGAATTACAGAACAGAACAGGGTCTCAAATTTAGAAAACCAACTTATGCTTGCTTAAGGGGAAAGGTGAGTTGGGGTGCTGCATAAAACCAGAGATTGAAATGAGCACAGATAAAGTTCCTTAAGCCAAATATGGAATAGACAAGAGCTACTCCTTGCTCAACGAAATGGACTCAACACCGCATATTAAACGCCTAAGAATGTACCTGACTAGTAAGTATCTTAAAACCTATGGATTGCTATGTCTCCGAAAGAGAATCAAGCATGTGTACAGGGGCATAAACGCAGCAGTGATAGGATTGGAGAGGTTCGGTGAGCAAATGAAGACCCTTTGAAGTCATATTGCATGGTACCCATTCCACGGGTTTCAACTCTCCAGGTTTAAGGTATTCTTCCTTCAGCTAAAACATGCATGTGGAACCCAGAGTATGATCAACCATGTGATCGGGAGACGTGTTCAAATATGTCTCAGTTTTCCTCCCCTGGTACTCGGGTGCAACATTCCAGACGCTTTACTAACACTCTCCCCACTTGGAGAGTCAGCCCTTTAACCTCCTGTTTGGCCCAGTTTGCAATTTCTGCGGAAGATGAACAGGAATAGCGAGAACCAATGAGAGACTAGCTGGAGGTGTCTGGACGGGCAAATTTAACTCTCATTTCCCACCAGGAAGAGGAATAACCAAAGGCTCAGCGTGCCGTGCCGGAACCAGATTAGGGCCTGAAGACATCCTGCGGTGTTGCGGCCAGGTCACAAGAAAGCGAGTTGAAGAAAGGAGCTCAGGGGCACTGTAATTCACAAACCTGCAGAGTTATAAATGACAGCTATCGTCCAAAAATAGACTGAAGTAAGGCTGCCAAGAGGACTTGAAAGCGGGGCAGAATTGCAGGAAACCGATTTCAGGAGGTAGACTGGAATTGCATTGAAAGCATAGGAAAAGAGGCAGAACGTCCACAATGATGCACTTGGCCAAAAAGGGCGTATGCGTTTTTTCCTGAATATATTCAGGAAAAAACGCATACGCCCTTTTTGGCCAACCAAGCAAGCTTGCAAAGGAAATCTGCACTACAATGAAGTCTCACTTCCCCCCGGTCAAAAGGGCCATCTGAAAAAAGTGTAAAATCCAGAAAGGCAGGACAGGCCATGGAGAACTGGGAGCCTTGTTATGCTGATGGGCGGGATGTAAATTGCCAACAGACACTCGGGAGAAGTGTATGGTGTTTCCTGAAACATCTAAAAAACAAAGCAACAGAGCCTAGGGCACTTCCACTTATGGTCCTATAGCTTAGGGAAATTAAAATCAAAAAGACACAGCCACCCCAAAGTTTGGAACGCCTCTGTTTACAAGAACCTCGTTTACAGTACAAGTTCAACATCGCAGAAAGTGAAAAATGGATAAAGAAGTTGTGGTATTTACTTACAAAGCAATATCACTCAGCAATGAAATCTATGTCATCAGGCCCTTAGCAGCACAATGAGTGGATTCAGGTATGATGATTCTAACTGAAATAAGTCACACAGAAAAAGAAACATCATAAGATATCAGTAATACACGGAATGTAAACTTGGCTACACAGGAACTGAATTACAGAACAGAACAGGGTCTCAAATTTAGAAAACCAACTTATGCTTGCTTAAGGGGAAAGGTGAGTTGGGGTGCTGCATAAAACCAGAGATTGAAATGAGCACAGATAAAGTTCCTTAAGCCAAATATGGAATAGACAAGAGCTACTCCTTGCTCAACGAAATGGACTCAACACCGCATATTAAACGCCTAAGAATGTACCTGACTAGTAAGTATCTTAAAACCTATGGATTGCTATGTCTCCGAAAGAGAATCAAGCATGTGTACAGGGGCATAAACGCAGCAGTGATAGGATTGGAGAGGTTCGGTGAGCAAATGAAGACCCTTTGAAGTCATATTGCATGGTACCCATTCCACGGGTTTCAACTCTCCAGGTTTAAGGTATTCTTCCTTCAGCTAAAACATGCATGTGGAACCCAGAGTATGATCAACCATGTGATCGGGAGACGTGTTCAAATATGTCTCAGTTTTCCTCCCCTGGTACTCGGGTGCAACATTCCAGACGCTTTACTAACACTCTCCCCACTTGGAGAGTCAGCCCTTTAACCTCCTGTTTGGCCCAGTTTGCAATTTCTGCGGAAGATGAACAGGAATAGCGAGAACCAATGAGAGACTAGCTGGAGGTGTCTGGACGGGCAAATTTAACTCTCATTTCCCACCAGGAAGAGGAATTAACCAAAGGCTCAGCATGCCGTGCCGGAACCAGATTAGGGCCTGAAGCCATCCTGCGGTGTTGCGGCCAGGTCACAAGAAAGCGAGTTGAAGAAAGGAGCTCAGGGGCACTGTAATTCACAAACCTGCAGAGTTATAAATGACAGCTATCGTCCAAAAATAGACTGAAGTAAGGCTGCCAAGAGGACTTGAAAGCGGGGCAGAATTGCAGGAAACCGATTTCAGGAGGTAGACTGGAATTGCATTGAAAGCATAGGAAAAGAGGCAGAACGTCCACAATGATGCACTTGGCCAAAAAGGGCGTATGCGTTTTTTCCTGAATATATTCAGGAAAAAACGCATACGCCCTTTTTGGCCAACCAAGCAAGCTTGCAAAGGAAATCTGCACTACAATGAAGTCTCACTTCCCCCCGGTCAAAAGGGCCATCTGAAAAAAGTGTAAAATCCAGAAAGGCAGGACAGGCCATGGAGAACTGGGAGCCTTGTTATGCTGATGGGTGGGATGTAAATTGCCAACAGACACTCGGGAGAAGTGTATGGTGTTTCCTGAAACATCTAAAAAACAAAGCAACAGAGCCTAGGGCACTTCCACTTATGGTCCTATAGCTTAGGGAAATTAAAATCAAAAAGACACAGCCACCCCAAAGTTTGGACGCCTCTGTTTACAAGAACCTCGTTTACAGTACAAGTTCAACATCGCAGAAAGTGAAAAATGGATAAAGAAGTTGTGGTATTTACTTACAAAGCAATATCACTCAGCAATGAAATCTATGTCATCAGGCCCTTAGCAGAACAATGAGTGGATTCAGGTATGATGATTCTAACTGAAATAAGTCACACAGAAAAAGAAACATCATAAGATATCAGTAATACACGGAATGTAAACTTGGCTACACAGGAACTGAATTACAGAACAGAACAGGGTCTCAAATTTAGAAAACCAACTTATGCTTGCTTAAGGGGAAAGGTGAGTTGGGGTGCTGCATAAAACCAGAGATTGAAATGAGCACAGATAAAGTTCCTTAAGCCAAATATGGAATAGACAAGAGCTACTCCTTGCTCAACGAAATGGACTCAACACCGCATATTAAACGCCTAAGAATGTACCTGACTAGTAAGTATCTTAAAACCTATGGATTGCTATGTCTCCGAAAGAGAATCAAGCATGTGTACAGGGGCATAAACGCAGCAGTGATAGGATTGGAGAGGTTCGGTGAGCAAATGAAGACCCTTTGAAGTCATATTGCATGGTACCCATTCCACGGGTTTCAACTCCCAGGTTTAAGGTATTCTTCCTTCAGCTAAAACATGCATGTGGAACCCAGAGTATGATCAACCATGTGATCGGGAGACGTGTTCAAATATGTCTCAGTTTTCCTCCCCTGGTACTCGGGTGCAACATTCCAGACGCTTTACTAACACTCTCCCCACTTGGAGAGTCAGCCCTTTAACCTCCTGTTTGGCCCAGTTTGCAATTTCTGCGGAAGATGAACAGGAATAGCGAGAACCAATGAGAGACTAGCTGGAGGTGTCTGGACGGGCAAATTTAACTCTCATTTCCCACCAGGAAGAGGAATTAACCAAAGGCTCAGCGTGCCGTGCCGGAACCAGATTAGGGCCTGAAGCCATCCTGCGGTGTTGCGGCCAGCTCACAAGAAAGCGAGTTGAAGAAAGGAGCTCAGGGGCACTGTAATTCACAAACCTGCAGAGTTATAAATGACAGCTATCGTCCAAAAATAGACTGAAGTAAGGCTGCCAAGAGGACTTGAAAGCGGGGCAGAATTGCAGGAAACCGATTTCAGGAGGTAGACTGGAATTGCATTGAAAGCATAGGAAAAGAGGCAGAACGTCCACAATGATGCACTTGGCCAAAAAGGGCGTATGCGTTTTTTCCTGAATATATTCAGGAAAAAACGCATACGCCCTTTTTGGCCAACCAAGCAAGCTTGCAAAGGAAATCTGCACTACAATGAAGTCTCACTTCCCCCCGGTCAAAAGGGCCATCTGAAAAAAGTGTAAAATCCAGAAAGGCAGGACAGGCCATGGAGAACTGGGAGCCTTGTTATGCTGATGGGCGGGATGTAAATTGCCAACAGACACTCGGGAGAAGTGTATGGTGTTTCCTGAAACATCTAAAAAACAAAGCAACAGAGCCTAGGGCACTTCCACTTATGGTCCTATAGCTTAGGGAAATTAAAATCAAAAAGACACAGCCACCCCAAAGTTTGGAACGCCTCTGTTTACAAGAACCTCGTTTACAGTACAAGTTCAACATCGCAGAAAGTGAAAAATGGATAAAGAAGTTGTGGTATTTACTTACAAAGCAATATCACTCAGCAATGAAATCTATGTCATCAGGCCCTTAGCAGCACAATGAGTGGATTCAGGTATGATGATTCTAACTGAAATAAGTCACACAGAAAAAGAAACATCATAAGATATCAGTAATACACGGAATGTAAACTTGGCTACACAGGAACTGAATTACAGAACAGAACAGGGTCTCAAATTTAGAAAACCAACTTATGCTTGCTTAAGGGGAAAGGTGAGTTGGGGTGCTGCATAAAACCAGAGATTGAAATGAGCACAGATAAAGTTCCTTAAGCCAAATATGGAATAGACAAGAGCTACTCCTTGCTCAACGAAATGGACTCAACACCGCATATTAAACGCCTAAGAATGTACCTGACTAGTAAGTATCTTAAAACCTATGGATTGCTATGTCTCCGAAAGAGAATCAAGCATGTGTACAGGGGCATAAACGCAGCAGTGATAGGATTGGAGAGGTTCGGTGAGCAAATGAAGACCCTTTGAAGTCATATTGCATGGTACCCATTCCACGGGTTTCAACTCCCAGGTTTAAGGTATTCTTCCTTCAGCTAAAACATGCATGTGGAACCCAGAGTATGATCAACCATGTGATCGGGAGACGTGTTCAAATATGTCTCAGTTTTCCTCCCCTGGTACTCGGGTGCAACATTCCAGACGCTTTACTAACACTCTCCCCACTTGGAGAGTCAGCCCTTTAACCTCCTGTTTGGCCCAGTTTGCAATTTCTGCGGAAGATGAACAGGAATAGCGAGAACCAATGAGAGACTAGCTGGAGGTGTCTGGACGGGCAAATTTAACTCTCATTTCCCACCAGGAAGAGGAATAACCAAAGGCTCAGCGTGCCGTGCCGGAACCAGATTAGGGCCTGAAGCCATCCTGCGGTGTTGCGGCCAGCTCAAAAGAAAGCGAGTTGAAGAAAGGAGCTCAGGGGCACTGTAATTCACAAACCTGCAGAGTTATAAATGACAGCTATCGTCCAAAAATAGACTGAAGTAAGGCTGCCAAGAGGACTTGAAAGCGGGGCAGAATTGCAGGAAACCGATTTCAGGAGGTAGACTGGAATTGCATTGAAAGCATAGGAAAAGAGGCAGAACGTCCACAATGATGCACTTGGCCAAAAAGGGCGTATGCGTTTTTTCCTGAATATATTCAGGAAAAAACGCATACGCCCTTTTTGGCCAACCAAGCAAGCTTGCAAAGGAAATCTGCACTACAATGAAGTCTCACTTCCCCCCGGTCAAAAGGGCCATCTGAAAAAAGTGTAAAATCCAGAAAGGCAGGACAGGCCATGGAGAACTGGGAGCCTTGTTATGCTGATGGGCGGGATGTAAATTGCCAACAGACACTCGGGAGAAGTGTATGGTGTTTCCTGAAACATCTAAAAAACAAAGCAACAGAGCCTAGGGCACTTCCACTTATGGTCCTATAGCTTAGGGAAATTAAAATCAAAAAGACACAGCCACCCCAAAGTTGGGACGCCTCTGTTTACAAGAACCTCGTTTACAGTACAAGTTCAACATCGCAGAAAGTGAAAAATGGATAAAGAAGTTGTGGTATTTACTTACAAAGCAATATCACTCAGCAATGAAATCTATGTCATCAGGCCCTTAGCAGCACAATGAGTGGATTCAGGTATGATGATTCTAACTGAAATAAGTCACACAGAAAAAGAAACATCATAAGATATCAGTAATACACGGAATGTAAACTTGGCTACACAGGAACTGAATTACAGAACAGAACAGGGTCTCAAATTTAGAAAACCAACTTATGCTTGCTTAAGGGGAAAGGTGAGTTGGGGTGCTGCATAAAACCAGAGATTGAAATGAGCACAGATAAAGTTCCTTAAGCCAAATATGGAATAGACAAGAGCTACTCCTTGCTCAACGAAATGGACTCAACACCGCATATTAAACGCCTAAGAATGTACCTGACTAGTAAGTATCTTAAAACCTATGGATTGCTATGTCTCCGAAAGAGAATCAAGCATGTGTACAGGGGCATAAACGCAGCAGTGATAGGATTGGAGAGGTTCGGTGAGCAAATGAAGACCCTTTGAAGTCATATTGCATGGTACCCATTCCATGGGTTTCAACTCCCAGGTTTAAGGTATTCTTCCTTCAGCTAAAACATGCATGTGGAACCCAGAGTATGATCAACCATGTGATCGGGAGACGTGTTCAAATATGTCTCAGTTTTCCTCCCCTGGTACTCGGGTGCAACATTCCAGACGCTTTACTAACACTCTCCCCACTTGGAGAGTCAGCCCTTTAACCTCCTGTTTGGCCCAGTTTGCAATTTCTGCGGAAGATGAACAGGAATAGCGAGAACCAATGAGAGACTAGCTGGAGGTGTCTGGACGGGCAAATTTAACTCTCATTTCCCACCAGGAAGAGGAATTAACCAAAGGCTCAGCGTGCCGTGCCGGAACCAGATTAGGGCCTGAAGCCATCCTGCGGTGTTGCGGCCAGCTCACAAGAAAGCGAGTTGAAGAAAGGAGCTCAGGGGCACTGTAATTCACAAACCTGCAGAGTTATAAATGACAGCTATCGTCCAAAAATATACTGAAGTAAGGCTGCCAAGAGGACTTGAAAGCGGGGCAGAATTGCAGGAAACCGATTTCAGGAGGTAGACTGGAATTGCATTGAAAGCATAGGAAAAGAGGCAGAACGTCCACAATGATGCACTTGGCCAAAAAGGGCGTATGCGTTTTTTCCTGAATATATTCAGGAAAAAACGCATACGCCCTTTTTGGCCAACCAAGCAAGCTTGCAAAGGAAATCTGCACTACAATGAAGTCTCACTTCCCCCCGGTCAAAAGGGCCATCTGAAAAAAGTGTAAAATCCAGAAAGGCAGGACAGGCCATGGAGAACTGGGAGCCTTGTTATGCTGATGGGCGGGATGTAAATTGCCAACAGACACTCGGGAGAAGTGTATGGTGTTTCCTGAAACATCTAAAAAACAAAGCAACAGAGCCTAGGGCACTTCCACTTATGGTCCTATAGCTTAGGGAAATTAAAATCAAAAAGACACAGCCACCCCAAAGTTTGGACGCCTCTGTTTACAAGAACCTCGTTTACAGTACAAGTTCAACATCGCAGAAAGTGAAAAATGGATAAAGAAGTTGTGGTATTTACTTACAAAGCAATATCACTCAGCAATGAAATCTATGTCATCAGGCCCTTAGCAGCACAATGAGTGGATTCAGGTATGATGATTCTAACTGAAATAAGTCACACAGAAAAAGAAACATCATAAGATATCAGTAATACACGGAATGTAAACTTGGCTACACAGGAACTGAATTACAGAACAGAACAGGGTCTCAAATTTAGAAAACCAACTTATGCTTGCTTAAGGGGAAAGGTGAGTTGGGGTGCTGCATAAAACCAGAGATTGAAATGAGCACAGATAAAGTTCCTTAAGCCAAATATGGAATAGACAAGAGCTACTCCTTGCTCAACGAAATGGACTCAACACCGCATATTAAACGCCTAAGAATGTACCTGACTAGTAAGTATCTTAAAACCTATGGATTGCTATGTCTCCGAAAGAGAATCAAGCATGTGTACAGGGGCATAAACGCAGCAGTGATAGGATTGGAGAGGTTCGGTGAGCAAATGAAGACCCTTTGAAGTCATATTGCATGGTACCCATTCCACGGGTTTCAACTCCCAGGTTTAAGGTATTCTTCCTTCAGCTAAAACATGCATGTGGAACCCAGAGTATGATCAACCATGTGATCGGGAGACGTGTTCAAATATGTCTCAGTTTTCCTCCCCTGGTACTCGGGTGCAACATTCCAGACGCTTTACTAACACTCTCCCCACTTGGAGAGTCAGCCCTTTAACCTCCTGTTTGGCCCAGTTTGCAATTTCTGCGGAAGATGAACAGGAATAGCGAGAACCAATGAGAGACTAGCTGGAGGTGTCTGGACGGGCAAATTTAACTCTCATTTCCCACCAGGAAGAGGAATTAACCAAAGGCTCAGCGTGCCGTGCCGGAACCAGATTAGGGCCTGAAGCCATCCTGCGGTGTTGCGGCCAGCTCACAAGAAAGCGAGTTGAAGAAAGGAGCTCAGGGGCACTGTAATTCACAAACCTGCAGAGTTATAAATGACAGCTATCGTCCAAAAATAGACTGAAGTAAGGCTGCCAAGAGGACTTGAAAGCGGGGCAGAATTGCAGGAAACCGATTTCAGGAGGTAGACTGGAATTGCATTGAAAGCATAGGAAAAGAGGCAGAACGTCCACAATGATGCACTTGGCCAAAAAGGGCGTATGCGTTTTTTCCTGAATATATTCAGGAAAAAACGCATACGCCCTTTTTGGCCAACCAAGCAAGCTTGCAAAGGAAATCTGCACTACAATGAAGTCTCACTTCCCCCCGGTCAAAAGGGCCATCTGAAAAAAGTGTAAAATCCAGAAAGGCAGGACAGGCCATGGAGAACTGGGAGCCTTGTTATGCTGATGGGCGGGATGTAAATTGCCAACAGACACTCGGGAGAAGTGTATGGTGTTTCCTGAAACATCTAAAAAACAAAGCAACAGAGCCTAGGGCACTTCCACTTATGGTCCTATAGCTTAGGGAAATTAAAATCAAAAAGACACAGCCACCCCAAAGTTTGGAACGGCTCTGTTTACAAGAACCTCGTTTACAGTACAAGTTCAACATCGCAGAAAGTGAAAAATGGATAAAGAAGTTGTGGTATTTACTTACAAAGCAATATCACTCAGCAATGAAATCTATGTCATCAGGCCCTTAGCAGCACAATGAGTGGATTCAGGTATGATGATTCTAACTGAAATAAGTCACACAGAAAAAGAAACATCATAAGATATCAGTAATACACGGAATGTAAACTTGGCTACACAGGAACTGAATTACAGAACAGAACAGGGTCTCAAATTTAGAAAACCAACTTATGCTTGCTTAAGGGGAAAGGTGAGTTGGGGTGCTGCATAAAACCAGAGATTGAAATGAGCACAGATAAAGTTCCTTAAGCCAAATATGGAATAGACAAGAGCTACTCCTTGCTCAACGAAATGGACTCAACACCGCATATTAAACGCCTAAGAATGTACCTGACTAGTAAGTATCTTAAAACCTATGGATTGCTATGTCTCCGAAAGAGAATCAAGCATGTGTACAGGGGCATAAACGCAGCAGTGATAGGATTGGAGAGGTTCGGTGAGCAAATGAAGACCCTTTGAAGTCATATTGCATGGTACCCATTCCACGGGTTTCAACTCCCAGGTTTAAGGTATTCTTCCTTCAGCTAAAACATGCATGTGGAACCCAGAGTATGATCAACCATGTGATCGGGAGACGTGTTCAAATATGTCTCAGTTTTCCTCCCCTGGTACTCGGGTGCAACATTCCAGACGCTTTACTAACACTCTCCCCACTTGGAGAGTCAGCGCCTTTAACCTCCTGTTTGGCCCAGTTTGCAATTTCTGCGGAAGATGAACAGGAATAGCGAGAACCAATGAGAGACTAGCTGGAGGTGTCTGGACGGGCAAATTTAACTCTCATTTCCCACCAGGAAGAGGAATTAACCAAAGGCTCAGCGTGCCGTGCCGGAACCAGATTAGGGCCTGAAGCCATCCTGCGGTGTTGCGGCCAGCTCAAAAGAAAGCGAGTTGAAGAAAGGAGCTCAGGGGCACTGTAATTCACAAACCTGCAGAGTTATAAATGACAGCTATCGTCCAAAAATAGACTGAAGTAAGGCTGCCAAGAGGACTTGAAAGCGGGGCAGAATTGCAGGAAACCGATTTCAGGAGGTAGACTGGAATTGCATTGAAAGCATAGGAAAAGAGGCAGAACGTCCACAATGATGCACTTGGCCAAAAAGGGCGTATGCGTTTTTTCCTGAATATATTCAGGAAAAAACGCATACGCCCTTTTTGGCCAACCAAGCAAGCTTGCAAAGGAAATCTGCACTACAATGAAGTCTCACTTCCCCCCGGTCAAAAGGGCCATCTGAAAAAAGTGTAAAATCCAGAAAGGCAGGACAGGCCATGGAGAACTGGGAGCCTTGTTATGCTGATGGGCGGGATGTAAATTGCCAACAGACACTCGGGAGAAGTGTATGGTGTTTCCTGAAACATCTAAAAAACAAAGCAACAGAGCCTAGGGCACTTCCACTTATGGTCCTATAGCTTAGGGAAATTAAAATCAAAAAGACACAGCCACCCCAAAGTTTGGAACGGCTCTGTTTACAAGAACCTCGTTTACAGTACAAGTTCAACATCGCAGAAAGTGAAAAATGGATAAAGAAGTTGTGGTATTTACTTACAAAGCAATATCACTCAGCAATGAAATCTATGTCATCAGGCCCTTAGCAGCACAATGAGTGGATTCAGGTATGATGATTCTAACTGAAATAAGTCACACAGAAAAAGAAACATCATAAGATATCAGTAATACACGGAATGTAAACTTGGCTACACAGGAACTGAATTACAGAACAGAACAGGGTCTCAAATTTAGAAAACCAACTTATGCTTGCTTAAGGGAAAGGTGAGTTGGGGTGCTGCATAAAACCAGAGATTGAAATGAGCACAGATAAAGTTCCTTAAGCCAAATATGGAATAGACAAGAGCTACTCCTTGCTCAACGAAATGGACTCAACACCGCATATTAAACGCCTAAGAATGTACCTGACTAGTAAGTATCTTAAAACCTATGGATTGCTATGTCTCCGAAAGAGAATCAAGCATGTGTACAGGGGCATAAACGCAGCAGTGATAGGATTGGAGAGGTTCGGTGAGCAAATGAAGACCCTTTGAAGTCATATTGCATGGTACCCATTCCACGGGTTTCAACTCCCAGGTTTAAGGTATTCTTCCTTCAGCTAAAACATGCATGTGGAACCCAGAGTATGATCAACCATGTGATCGGGAGACGTGTTCAAATATGTCTCAGTTTTCCTCCCCTGGTACTCGGGTGCAACATTCCAGACGCTTTACTAACACTCTCCCCACTTGGAGAGTCAGCCCTTTAACCTCCTGTTTGGCCCAGTTTGCAATTTCTGCGGAAGATGAACAGGAATAGCGAGAACCAATGAGAGACTAGCTGGAGGTGTCTGGACGGGCAAATTTAACTCTCATTTCCCACCAGGAAGAGGAATAACCAAAGGCTCAGCGTGCCGTGCCGGAACCAGATTAGGGCCTGAAGCCATCCTGCGGTGTTGCGGCCAGCTCAAAAGAAAGCGAGTTGAAGAAAGGAGCTCAGGGGCACTGTAATTCACAAACCTGCAGAGTTATAAATGACAGCTATCGTCCAAAAATAGACTGAAGTAAGGCTGCCAAGAGGACTTGAAAGCGGGGCAGAATTGCAGGAAACCGATTTCAGGAGGTAGACTGGAATTGCATTGAAAGCATAGGAAAAGAGGCAGAACGTCCACAATGATGCACTTGGCCAAAAAGGGCGTATGCGTTTTTTCCTGAATATATTCAGGAAAAAACGCATACGCCCTTTTTGGCCAACCAAGCAAGCTTGCAAAGGAAATCTGCACTACAATGAAGTCTCACTTCCCCCCGGTCAAAAGGGCCATCTGAAAAAAGTGTAAAATCCAGAAAGGCAGGACAGGCCATGGAGAACTGGGAGCCTTGTTATGCTGATGGGCGGGATGTAAATTGCCAACAGACACTCGGGAGAAGTGTATGGTGTTTCCTGAAACATCTAAAAAACAAAGCAACAGAGCCTAGGGCACTTCCACTTATGGTCCTATAGCTTAGGGAAATTAAAATCAAAAAGACACAGCCACCCCAAAGTTTGGGACGCCTCTGTTTACAAGAACCTCGTTTACAGTACAAGTTCAACATCGCAGAAAGTGAAAAATGGATAAAGAAGTTGTGGTATTTACTTACAAAGCAATATCACTCAGCAATGAAATCTATGTCATCAGGCCCTTAGCAGCACAATGAGTGGATTCAGGTATGATGATTCTAACTGAAATAAGTCACACAGAAAAAGAAACATCATAAGATATCAGTAATACACGGAATGTAAACTTGGCTACACAGGAACTGAATTACAGAACAGAACAGGGTCTCAAATTTAGAAAACCAACTTATGCTTGCTTAATGGGAAGGTGAGTTGGGGTGCTGCATAAAACCAGAGATTGAAATGAGCACAGATAAAGTTCCTTAAGCCAAATATGGAATAGACAAGAGCTACTCCTTGCTCAACGAAATGGACTCAACACCGCATATTAAACGCCTAAGAATGTACCTGACTAGTAAGTATCTTAAAACCTATGGATTGCTATGTCTCCAAAAGAGAATCAAGCATGTGTACAGGGGCATAAACGCAGCAGTGATAGGATTGGAGAGGTTCGGTGAGCAAATGAAGACCCTTTGAAGTCATATTGCATGGTACCCATTCCACGGGTTTCAACTCCCAGGTTTAAGGTATTCTTCCTTCAGCTAAAACATGCATGTGGAACCCAGAGTATGATCAACCATGTGATCGGGAGACGTGTTCAAATATGTCTCAGTTTTCCTCCCCTGGTACTCGGGTGCAACATTCCAGACGCTTTACTAACACTCTCCCCACTTGGAGAGTCAGCGCCTTTAACCTCCTGTTTGGCCCAGTTTGCAATTTCTGCGGAAGATGAACAGGAATAGCGAGAACCAATGAGAGACTAGCTGGAGGTGTCTGGACGGGCAAATTTAACTCTCATTTCCCACCAGGAAGAGGAATTAACCAAAGGCTCAGCGTGCCGTGCCGGAACCAGATTAGGGCCTGAAGCCATCCTGCGGTGTTGCGGCCAGCTCACAAGAAAGCGAGTTGAAGAAAGGAGCTCAGGGGCACTGTAATTCACAAACCTGCAGAGTTATAAATGACAGCTATCGTCCAAAAATAGACTGAAGTAAGGCTGCCAAGAGGACTTGAAAGCGGGGCAGAATTGCAGGAAACCGATTTCAGGAGGTAGACTGGAATTGCATTGAAAGCATAGGAAAAGAGGCAGAACGTCCACAATGATGCACTTGGCCAAAAAGGGCGTATGCGTTTTTTCCTGAATATATTCAGGAAAAAACGCATACGCCCTTTTTGGCCAACCAAGCAAGCTTGCAAAGGAAATCTGCACTACAATGAAGTCTCACTTCCCCCCGGTCAAAAGGGCCATCTGAAAAAAGTGTAAAATCCAGAAAGGCAGGACAGGCCATGGAGAACTGGGAGCCTTGTTATGCTGATGGGCGGGATGTAAATTGCCAACAGACACTCGGGAGAAGTGTATGGTGTTTCCTGAAACATCTAAAAAACAAAGCAACAGAGCCTAGGGCACTTCCACTTATGGTCCTATAGCTTAGGGAAATTAAAATCAAAAAGACACAGCCACCCCAAAGTTTGGGACGCCTCTGTTTACAAGAACCTCGTTTACAGTACAAGTTCAACATCGCAGAAAGTGAAAAATGGATAAAGAAGTTGTGGTATTTACTTACAAAGCAATATCACTCAGCAATGAAATCTATGTCATCAGGCCCTTAGCAGCACAATGAGTGGATTCAGGTATGATGATTCTAACTGAAATAAGTCACACAGAAAAAGAAACATCATAAGATATCAGTAATACACGGAATGTAAACTTGGCTACACAGGAACTGAATTACAGAACAGAACAGGGTCTCAAATTTAGAAAACCAACTTATGCTTGCTTAAGGGGAAAGGTGAGTTGGGGTGCTGCATAAAACCAGAGATTGAAATGAGCACAGATAAAGTTCCTTAAGCCAAATATGGAATAGACAAGAGCTACTCCTTGCTCAACGAAATGGACTCAACACCGCATATTAAACGCCTAAGAATGTACCTGACTAGTAAGTATCTTAAAACCTATGGATTGCTATGTCTCCGAAAGAGAATCAAGCATGTGTACAGGGGCAAAAACGCAGCAGTGATAGGATTGGAGAGGTTCGGTGAGCAAATGAAGACCCTTTGAAGTCATATTGCATGGTACCCATTCCACGGGTTTCAACTACCCAGGTTTAAGGTATTCTTCCTTCAGCTAAAACATGCATGTGGAACCCAGAGTATGATCAACCATGTGATCGGGAGACGTGTTCAAATATGTCTCAGTTTTCCTCCCCTGGTACTCGGGTGCAACATTCCAGACGCTTTACTAACACTCTCCCCACTTGGAGAGTCAGCCCTTTAACCTCCTGTTTGGCCCAGTTTGCAATTTCTGCGGAAGATGAACAGGAATAGCGAGAACCAATGAGAGACTAGCTGGAGGTGTCTGGACGGGCAAATTTAACTCTCATTTCCCACCAGGAAGAGGAATTAACCAAAGGCTCAGCGTGCCGTGCCGGAACCAGATTAGGGCCTGAAGCCATCCTGCGGTGTTGCGGCCAGCTCACAAGAAAGCGAGTTGAAGAAAGGAGCTCAGGGGCACTGTAATTCACAAACCTGCAGAGTTATAAATGACAGCTATCGTCCAAAAATAGACTGAAGTAAGGCTGCCAAGAGGACTTGAAAGCGGGGCAGAATTGCAGGAAACCGATTTCAGGAGGTAGACTGGAATTGCATTGAAAGCATAGGAAAAGAGGCAGAACGTCCACAATGATGCACTTGGCCAAAAAGGGCGTATGCGTTTTTTCCTGAATATATTCAGGAAAAAACGCATACGCCCTTTTTGGCCAACCAAGCAAGCTTGCAAAGGAAATCTGCACTACAATGAAGTCTCACTTCCCCCCGGTCAAAAGGGCCATCTGAAAAAAGTGTAAAATCCAGAAAGGCAGGACAGGCCATGGAGAACTGGGAGCCTTGTTATGCTGATGGGCGGGATGTAAATTGCCAACAGACACTCGGGAGAAGTGTATGGTGTTTCCTGAAACATCTAAAAAACAAAGCAACAGAGCCTAGGGCACTTCCACTTATGGTCCTATAGCTTAGGGAAATTAAAATCAAAAAGACACAGCCACCCCAAAGTTTGGGACGGCTCTGTTTACAAGAACCTCGTTTACAGTACAAGTTCAACATCGCAGAAAGTGAAAAATGGATAAAGAAGTTGTGGTATTTACTTACAAAGCAATATCACTCAGCAATGAAATCTATGTCATCAGGCCCTTAGCAGCACAATGAGTGGATTCAGGTATGATGATTCTAACTGAAATAAGTCACACAGAAAAAGAAACATCATAAGATATCAGTAATACACGGAATGTAAACTTGGCTACACAGGAACTGAATTACAGAACAGAACAGGGTCTCAAATTTAGAAAACCAACTTATGCTTGCTTAAGGGGAAAGGTGAGTTGGGGTGCTGCATAAAACCAGAGATTGAAATGAGCACAGATAAAGTTCCTTAAGCCAAATATGGAATAGACAAGAGCTACTCCTTGCTCAACGAAATGGACTCAACACCGCATATTAAACGCCTAAGAATGTACCTGACTAGTAAGTATCTTAAAACCTATGGATTGCTATGTCTCCGAAAGAGAATCAAGCATGTGTACAGGGGCATAAACGCAGCAGTGATAGGATTGGAGAGGTTCGGTGAGCAAATGAAGACCCTTTGAAGTCATATTGCATGGTACCCATTCCACGGGTTTCAACTCCCAGGTTTAAGGTATTCTTCCTTCAGCTAAAACATGCATGTGGAACCCAGAGTATGATCAACCATGTGATCGGGAGACGTGTTCAAATATGTCTCAGTTTTCCTCCCCTGGTACTCGGGTGCAACATTCCAGACGCTTTACTAACACTCTCCCCACTTGGAGAGTCAGTCCTTTAACCTCCTGTTTGGCCCAGTTTGCAATTTCTGCGGAAGATGAACAGGAATAGCGAGAACCAATGAGAGACTAGCTGGAGGTGTCTGGACGGGCAAATTTAACTCTCATTTCCCACCAGGAAGAGGAATTAACCAAAGGCTCAGCGTGCCGTGCCGGAACCAGATTAGGGCCTGAAGCCATCCTGCGGTGTTGCGGCCAGCTCACAAGAAAGCGAGTTGAAGAAAGGAGCTCAGGGGCACTGTAATTCACAAACCTGCAGAGTTATAAATGACAGCTATCGTCCAAAAATAGACTGAAGTAAGGCTGCCAAGAGGACTTGAAAGCGGGGCAGATTTGCAGGAAACCGATTTCAGGAGGTAGACTGGAATTGCATTGAAAGCATAGGAAAAGAGGCAGAACGTCCACAATGATGCACTTGGCCAAAAAGGGCGTATGCGTTTTTTCCTGAATATATTCAGGAAAAAACGCATACGCCCTTTTTGGCCAACCAAGCAAGCTTGCAAAGGAAATCTGCACTACAATGAAGTCTCACTTCCCCCCGGTCAAAAGGGCCATCTGAAAAAAGTGTAAAATCCAGAAAGGCAGGACAGGCCATGGAGAACTGGGAGCCTTGTTATGCTGATGGGCGGGATGTAAATTGCCAACAGACACTCGGGAGAAGTGTATGGTGTTTCCTGAAACATCTAAAAAACAAAGCAACAGAGCCTAGGGCACTTCCACTTATGGTCCTATAGCTTAGGGAAATTAAAATCAAAAAGACACAGCCACCCCAAAGTTTGGGACGCCTCTGTTTACAAGAACCTCGTTTACAGTACAAGTTCAACATCGCAGAAAGTGAAAAATGGATAAAGAAGTTGTGGTATTTACTTACAAAGCAATATCACTCAGCAATGAAATCTATGTCATCAGGCCCTTAGCAGCACAATGAGTGGATTCAGGTATGATGATTCTAACTGAAATAAGTCACACAGAAAAAGAAACATCATAAGATATCAGTAATACACGGAATGTAAACTTGGCTACACAGGAACTGAATTACAGAACAGAACAGGGTCTCAAATTTAGAAAACCAACTTATGCTTGCTTAAGGGGAAAGGTGAGTTGGGGTGCTGCATAAAACCAGAGATTGAAATGAGCACAGATAAAGTTCCTTAAGCCAAATATGGAATAGACAAGAGCTACTCCTTGCTCAACGAAATGGACTCAACACCGCATATTAAACGCCTAAGAATGTACCTGACTAGTAAGTATCTTAAAACCTATGGATTGCTATGTCTCCGAAAGAGAATCAAGCATGTGTACAGGGGCATAAACGCAGCAGTGATAGGATTGGAGAGGTTCGGTGAGCAAATGAAGACCCTTTGAAGTCATATTGCATGGTACCCAGTCCACGGGTTTCAACTCCCAGGTTTAAGGTATTCTTCCTTCAGCTAAAACATGCATGTGGAACCCAGAGTATGATCAACCATGTGATCGGGAGACGTGTTCAAATATGTCTCAGTTTTCCTCCCCTGGTACTCGGGTGCAACATTCCAGACGCTTTACTAACACTCTCCCCACTTGGAGAGTCAGCCCTTTAACCTCCTGTTTGGCCCAGTTTGCAATTTCTGCGGAAGATGAACAGGAATAGCGAGAACCAATGAGAGACTAGCTGGAGGTGTCTGGACGGGCAAATTTAACTCTCATTTCCCACCAGGAAGAGGAAATAACCAAAGGCTCAGCGTGCCGTGCCGGAACCAGATTAGGGCCTGAAGCCATCCTGCGGTGTTGCGGCCAGCTCACAAGAAAGCGAGTTGAAGAAAGGAGCTCAGGGGCACTGTAATTCACAAACCTGCAGAGTTATAAATGACAGCTATCGTCCAAAAATAGACTGAAGTAAGGCTGCCAAGAGGACTTGAAAGCGGGGCAGAATTGCAGGAAACCGATTTCAGGAGGTAGACTGGAAGTGCATTGAAAGCATAGGAAAAGAGGCAGAACGTCCACAATGATGCACTTGGCCAAAAAGGGCGTATGCGTTTTTTCCTGAATATATTCAGGAAAAAACGCATACGCCCTTTTTGGCCAACCAAGCAAGCTTGCAAAGGAAATCTGCACTACAATGAAGTCTCACTTCCCCCCGGTCAAAAGGGCCATCTGAAAAAAGTGTAAAATCCAGAAAGGCAGGACAGGCCATGGAGAACTGGGAGCCTTGTTATGCTGATGGGCGGGATGTAAATTGCCAACAGACACTCGGGAGAAGTGTATGGTGTTTCCTGAAACATCTAAAAAACAAAGCAACAGAGCCTAGGGCACTTCCACTTATGGTCCTATAGCTTAGGGAAATTAAAATCAAAAAGACACAGCCACCCCAAAGTTTGGACGCCTCTGTTTACAAGAACCTCGTTTACAGTACAAGTTCAACATCGCAGAAAGTGAAAAATGGATAAAGAAGTTGTGGTATTTACTTACAAAGCAATATCACTCAGCAATGAAATCTATGTCATCAGGCCCTTAGCAGCACAATGAGTGGATTCAGGTATGATGATTCTAACTGAAATAAGTCACACAGAAAAAGAAACATCATAAGATATCAGTAATACACGGAATGTAAACTTGGCTACACAGGAACTGAATTACAGAACAGAACAGGGTCTCAAATTTAGAAAACCAACTTATGCTTGCTTAAGGGGAAAGGTGAGTTGGGGTGCTGCATAAAACCAGAGATTGAAATGAGCACAGATAAAGTTCCTTAAGCCAAATATGGAATAGACAAGAGCTACTCCTTGCTCAACGAAATGGACTCAACACCGCATATTAAACGCCTAAGAATGTACCTGACTAGTAAGTATCTTAAAACCTATGGATTGCTATGTCTCCGAAAGAGAATCAAGCATGTGTACAGGGGCATAAACGCAGCAGTGATAGGATTGGAGAGGTTCGGTGAGCAAATGAAGACCCTTTGAAGTCATATTGCATGGTACCCATTCCACGGGTTTCAACTCCCAGGTTTAAGGTATTCTTCCTTCAGCTAAAACATGCATGTGGAACCCAGAGTATGATCAACCATGTGATCGGGAGACGTGTTCAAATATGTCTCAGTTTTCCTCCCCTGGTACTCGGGTGCAACATTCCAGACGCTTTACTAACACTCTCCCCACTTGGAGAGTCAGCCCTTTAACCTCCTGTTTGGCCCAGTTTGCAATTTCTGCGGAAGATGAACAGGAATAGCGAGAACCAATGAGAGACTAGCTGGAGGTGTCTGGACGGGCAAATTTAACTCTCATTTCCCACCAGGAAGAGGAATTAACCAAAGGCTCAGCGTGCCGTGCCGGAACCAGATTAGGGCCTGAAGCCATCCTGCGGTGTTGCGGCCAGCTCACAAGAAAGCGAGTTGAAGAAAGGAGCTCAGGGGCACTGTAATTCACAAACCTGCAGAGTTATAAATGACAGCTATCGTCCAAAAATAGACTGAAGTAAGGCTGCCAAGAGGACTTGAAAGCGGGGCAGAATTGCAGGAAACCGATTTCAGGAGGTAGACTGGAATTGCATTGAAAGCATAGGAAAAGAGGCAGAACGTCCACAATGATGCACTTGGCCAAAAAGGGCGTATGCGTTTTTTCCTGAATATATTCAGGAAAAAACGCATACGCCCTTTTTGGCCAACCAAGCAAGCTTGCAAAGGAAATCTGCACTACAATGAAGTCTCACTTCCCCCCGGTCAAAAGGGCCATCTGAAAAAAGTGTAAAATCCAGAAAGGCAGGACAGGCCATGGAGAACTGGGAGCCTTGTTATGCTGATGGGCGGGATGTAAATTGCCAACAGACACTCGGGAGAAGTGTATGGTGTTTCCTGAAACATCTAAAAAACAAAGCAACAGAGCCTAGGGCACTTCCACTTATGGTCCTATAGCTTAGGGAAATTAAAATCAAAAAGACACAGCCACCCCAAAGTTTGGGACGGCTCTGTTTACAAGAACCTCGTTTACAGTACAAGTTCAACATCGCAGAAAGTGAAAAATGGATAAAGAAGTTGTGGTATTTACTTACAAAGCAATATCACTCAGCAATGAAATCTATGTCATCAGGCCCTTAGCAGCACAATGAGTGGATTCAGGTATGATGATTCTAACTGAAATAAGTCACACAGAAAAAGAAACATCATAAGATATCAGTAATACACGGAATGTAAACTTGGCTACACAGGAACTGAATTACAGAACAGAACAGGGTCTCAAATTTAGAAAACCAACTTATGCTTGCTTAAGGGGAAAGGTGAGTTGGGGTGCTGCATAAAACCAGAGATTGAAATGAGCACAGATAAAGTTCCTTAAGCCAAATATGGAATAGACAAGAGCTACTCCTTGCTCAACGAAATGGACTCAACACCGCATATTAAACGCCTAAGAATGTACCTGACTAGTAAGTATCTTAAAACCTATGGATTGCTATGTCTCCGAAAGAGAATCAAGCATGTGTACAGGGGCATAAACGCAGCAGTGATAGGATTGGAGAGGTTCGGTGAGCAAATGAAGACCCTTTGAAGTCATATTGCATGGTACCCATTCCACGGGTTTCAACTCCCAGGTTTAAGGTATTCTTCCTTCAGCTAAAACATGCATGTGGAACCCAGAGTATGATCAACCATGTGATCGGGAGACGTGTTCAAATATGTCTCAGTTTTCCTCCCCTGGTACTCGGGTGCAACATTCCAGACGCTTTACTAACACTCTCCCCACTTGGAGAGTCAGCCCTTTAACCTCCTGTTTGGCCCAGTTTGCAATTTCTGCGGAAGATGAACAGGAATAGCGAGAACCAATGAGAGACTAGCTGGAGGTGTCTGGACGGGCAAATTTAACTCTCATTTCCCACCAGGAAGAGGAATTAACCAAAGGCTCAGCGTGCCGTGCCGGAACCAGATTAGGGCCTGAAGCCATCCTGCGGTGTTGCGGCCAGCTCACAAGAAAGCGAGTTGAAGAAAGGAGCTCAGGGGCACTGTAATTCACAAACATGCAGAGTTATAAATGACAGCTATCGTCCAAAAATAGACTGAAGTAAGGCTGCCAAGAGGACTTGAAAGCGGGGCAGAATTGCAGGAAACCGATTTCAGGAGGTAGACTGGAATTGCATTGAAAGCATAGGAAAAGAGGCAGAACGTCCACAATGATGCACTTGGCCAAAAAGGGCGTATGCGTTTTTTCCTGAATATATTCAGGAAAAAACGCATACGCCCTTTTTGGCCAACCAAGCAAGCTTGCAAAGGAAATCTGCACTACAATGAAGTCTCACTTCCCCCCGGTCAAAAGGGCCATCTGAAAAAAGTGTAAAATCCAGAAAGGCAGGACAGGCCATGGAGAACTGGGAGCCTTGTTATGCTGATGGGCGGGATGTAAATTGCCAACAGACACTCGGGAGAAGTGTATGGTGTTTCCTGAAACATCTAAAAAACAAAGCAACAGAGCCTAGGGCACTTCCACTTATGGTCCTATAGCTTAGGGAAATTAAAATCAAAAAGACACAGCCACCCCAAAGTTTGGACGCTCTGTTTACAAGAACCTCGTTTACAGTACAAGTTCAACATCGCAGAAAGTGAAAAATGGATAAAGAAGTTGTGGTATTTACTTACAAAGCAATATCACTCAGCAATGAAATCTATGTCATCAGGCCCTTAGCAGCACAATGAGTGGATTCAGGTATGATGATTCTAACTGAAATAAGTCACACAGAAAAAGAAACATCATAAGATATCAGTAATACACGGAATGTAAACTTGGCTACACAGGAACTGAATTACAGAACAGAACAGGGTCTCAAATTTAGAAAACCAACTTATGCTTGCTTAAGGGGAAAGGTGAGTTGGGGTGCTGCATAAAACCAGAGATTGAAATGAGCACAGATAAAGTTCCTTAAGCCAAATATGGAATAGACAAGAGCTACTCCTTGCTCAACGAAATGGACTCAACACCGCATATTAAACGCCTAAGAATGTACCTGACTAGTAAGTATCTTAAAACCTATGGATTGCTATGTCTCCGAAAGAGAATCAAGCATGTGTACAGGGGCATAAACGCAGCAGTGATAGGATTGGAGAGGTTCGGTGAGCAAATGAAGACCCTTTGAAGTCATATTGCATGGTACCCATTCCACGGGTTTCAACTACCCAGGTTTAAGGTATTCTTCCTTCAGCTAAAACATGCATGTGGAACCCAGAGTATGATCAACCATGTGATCGGGAGACGTGTTCAAATATGTCTCAGTTTTCCTCCCCTGGTACTCGGGTGCAACATTCCAGACGCTTTACTAACACTCTCCCCACTTGGAGAGTCAGTCCCTTTAACCTCCTGTTTGGCCCAGTTTGCAATTTCTGCGGAAGATGAACAGGAATAGCGAGAACCAATGAGAGACTAGCTGGAGGTGTCTGGACGGGCAAATTTAACTCTCATTTCCCACCAGGAAGAGGAATTAACCAAAGGCTCAGCGTGCCGTGCCGGAACCAGATTAGGGCCTGAAGCCATCCTGCGGTGTTGCGGCCAGCTCACAAGAAAGCGAGTTGAAGAAAGGAGCTCAGGGGCACTGTAATTCACAAACCTGCAGAGTTATAAATGACAGCTATCGTCCAAAAATAGACTGAAGTAAGGCTGCCAAGAGGACTTGAAAGCGGGGCAGAATTGCAGGAAACCGATTTCAGGAGGTAGACTGGAATTGCATTGAAAGCATAGGAAAAGAGGCAGAACGTCCACAATGATGCACTTGGCCAAAAAGGGCGTATGCGTTTTTTCCTGAATATATTCAGGAAAAAACGCATACGCCCTTTTTGGCCAACCAAGCAAGCTTGCAAAGGAAATCTGCACTACAATGAAGTCTCACTTCCCCCCGGTCAAAAGGGCCATCTGAAAAACGTGTAAAATCCAGAAAGGCAGGACAGGCCATGGAGAACTGGGAGCCTTGTTATGCTGATGGGCGGGATGTAAATTGCCAACAGACACTCGGGAGAAGTGTATGGTGTTTCCTGAAACATCTAAAAAACAAAGCAACAGAGCCTAGGGCACTTCCACTTATGGTCCTATAGCTTAGGGAAATTAAAATCAAAAAGACACAGCCACCCCAAAGTTTGGACGGCTCTGTTTACAAGAAACTCGTTTACAGTACAAGTTCAACATCGCAGAAAGTGAAAAATGGATAAAGAAGTTGTGGTATTTACTTACAAAGCAATATCACTCAGCAATGAAATCTATGTCATCAGGCCCTTAGCAGCACAATGAGTGGATTCAGGTATGATGATTCTAACTGAAATAAGTCACACAGAAAAAGAAACATCATAAGATATCAGTAATACACGGAATGTAAACTTGGCTACACAGGAACTGAATTACAGAACAGAACAGGGTCTCAAATTTAGAAAACCAACTTATGCTTGCTTAAGGGGAAAGGTGAGTTGGGGTGCTGCATAAAACCAGAGATTGAAATGAGCACAGATAAAGTTCCTTAAGCCAAATATGGAATAGACAAGAGCTACTCCTTGCTCAACGAAATGGACTCAACACCGCATATTAAACGCCTAAGAATGTACCTGACTAGTAAGTATCTTAAAACCTATGGATTGCTATGTCTCCGAAAGAGAATCAAGCATGTGTACAGGGGCATAAACGCAGCAGTGATAGGATTGGAGAGGTTCGGTGAGCAAATGAAGACCCTTTGAAGTCATATTGCATGGTACCCATTCCACGGGTCTCAACTCTCCAGGTTTAAGGTATTCTTCCTTCAGCTAAAACATGCATGTGGAACCCAGAGTATGATCAACCATGTGATCGGGAGACGTGTTCAAATATGTCTCAGTTTTCCTCCCCTGGTACTCGGGTGCAACATTCCAGACGCTTTACTAACACTCTCCCCACTTGGAGAGTCAGCGCCTTTAACCTCCTGTTTGGCCCAGTTTGCAATTTCTGCGGAAGATGAACAGGAATAGCGAGAACCAATGAGAGACTAGCTGGAGGTGTCTGGACGGGCAAATTTAACTCTCATTTCCCACCAGGAAGAGGAATTAACCAAAGGCTCAGCGTGCCGTGCCGGAACCAGATTAGGGCCTGAAGCCATCCTGCGGTGTTGCGGCCAGCTCACAAGAAAGCGAGTTGAAGAAAGGAGCTCAGGGGCACTGTAATTCACAAACCTGCAGAGTTATAAATGACAGCTATCGTCCAAAAATAGACTGAAGTAAGGCTGCCAAGAGGACTTGAAAGCGGGGCAGAATTGCAGGAAACCGATTTCAGGAGGTAGACTGGAATTGCATTGAAAGCATAGGAAAAGAGGCAGAACGTCCACAATGATGCACTTGGCCAAAAAGGGCGTATGCGTTTTTTCCTGAATATATTCAGGAAAAAACGCATACGCCCTTTTTGGCCAACCAAGCAAGCTTGCAAAGGAAATCTGCACTACAATGAAGTCTCACTTCCCCCCGGTCAAAAGGGCCATCTGAAAAAAGTGTAAAATCCAGAAAGGCAGGACAGGCCATGGAGAACTGGGAGCCTTGTTATGCTGATGGGCGGGATGTAAATTGCCAACAGACACTCGGGAGAAGTGTATGGTGTTTCCTGAAACATCTAAAAAACAAAGCAACAGAGCCTAGGGCACTTCCACTTATGGTCCTATAGCTTAGGGAAATTAAAATCAAAAAGACACAGCCACCCCAAAGTTTGGGACGGCTCTGTTTACAAGAACCTCGTTTACAGTACAAGTTCAACATCGCAGAAAGTGAAAAATGGATAAAGAAGTTGTGGTATTTACTTACAAAGCAATATCACTCAGCAATGAAATCTATGTCATCAGGCCCTTAGCAGCACAATGAGTGGATTCAGGTATGATGATTCTAACTGAAATAAGTCACACAGAAAAAGAAACATCATAAGATATCAGTAATACACGGAATGTAAACTTGGCTACACAGGAACTGAATTACAGAACAGAACAGGGTCTCAAATTTAGAAAACCAACTTATGCTTGCTTAAGGGGAAAGGTGAGTTGGGGTGCTGCATAAAACCAGAGATTGAAATGAGCACAGATAAAGTTCCTTAAGCCAAATATGGAATAGACAAGAGCTACTCCTTGCTCAACGAAATGGACTCAACACCGCATATTAAACGCCTAAGAATGTACCTGACTAGTAAGTATCTTAAAACCTATGGATTGCTATGTCTCCGAAAGAGAATCAAGCATGTGTACAGGGGCATAAACGCAGCAGTGATAGGATTGGAGAGGTTCGGTGAGCAAATGAAGACCCTTTGAAGTCATATTGCATGGTACCCATTCCACGGGTTTCAACTACACAGGTTTAAGGTATTCTTCCTTCAGCAAAACATGTGGAACCCAGAGTATGATCAACCATGTGATCGGGAGACGTGTTCAAATATGTCTCAGTTTATCCCCTGGTACATTGCACATTCCAGACGCTTTACTAACACTCTCCCACTTGGAGAGTCTCCTTTCCTGTTTGGCCCAGTTTGCAATTTCTGCGGAAGATGAACCGGTGGTGTCTGGACGGGCAAATTTAACTCTCATTTCCCACCAGGAAGAGGAATTAACCAAAGGCTCAGCGTGCCGTGCCGGAACCAGATTAGGGCCTGAAGCCATCCTGCGGTGTTGCGGCCAGCTCACAAGAAAGCGAGTTGAAGAAAGGAGCTCAGGGGCACTGTAATTCACAAACCTGCAGAGTTATAAATGACAGCTATCGTCCAAAAATAGACTGAAGTAAGGCTGCCAAGAGGACTTGAAAGCGGGGCAGAATTGCAGGAAACCGATTTCAGGAGGTAGACTGGAATTGCATTGAAAGCATAGGAAAAGAGGCAGAACGTCCACAATGATGCACTTGGCCAAAAAGGGCGTATGCGTTTTTTCCTGAATATATTCAGGAAAAAACGCATACGCCCTTTTTGGCCAACCAAGCAAGCTTGCAAAGGAAATCTGCACTACAATGAAGTCTCACTTCCCCCCGGTCAAAAGGGCCATCTGAAAAAAGTAATCCAGAAGGAGAAAGGAGCTGATGGGAGGATGTAAATTGCCAACAGCGGGAGAAGTGTATGGTGTTTCCTGAAACAGAAAACAAAGCAACAGAGCCTAGGGCACTTCCACTTATGGTAGGGGAACCTAGGGCAGCCATGGTTTATAGCTTTTACAAGACGTTTACAAGTTCACCATGTTGTGGATAAAGAAGTTGTTTACAAAAATCACAGCAATGAAATCTATGTCATCAGGCTAGCAGCACAATGAGTGGATTCAGGTATGATGATTCTAACTGAAATAAGTCACACAGAAAAAGAAACATCATAAGATATCAGTAAAAAATGTAAACATCACACATGAATTAAGAACAGAACAGGGTCTCAAATTTAGAAAACCAACTTATGCTTGCTTCAGGGGAAAGGTGGTTGGGCTGCTGCATAAAACCAGAGATTGAAATGAGCACAGATAAAGTTCCTTAAGCCAAATATGGAATAGACAAGAAGCCTTGCTCAACGAAAGAAACTACGCCAACGAAATGGACTGACTAGTGTTAACCCTGCTATGTCTGCAATCAAGCATGTGTCCAGGGGATAAACGCAGCAGTGATAGGATTGGAGAGGTTCGGTGATGGATTGGAGTCATATGGTACCCATTCCACGGGTCTCAAGTCAGGTTTAAGGTATTCTTTCACTAAATGCATCCAGGTGAGGAAACCTGTCTTGCTCAGTATCCCTGGTGACTCGGGTGTTCAAGACTTTTTAACTCTCCCTGGTGTCAGCCCTGCAACCTCCTGCGCTTTACAGTCCCCCGAGAACCAATCTTTGGGGTGTTTGCCCAGTTAACAATTTCTGGGAAGAGCCCAAAGGCTCATGCTGCACCAGGAATGTTGCGGCCAGCTCAAAAGAAAGCGAGTTGAAGAAAGGAGCTCAGGGGCACTGTAATTCACAAACATGCCAAGAGGACTTGAAAGCGGGGCAGAATTGCAGGAAACCGATTTCAGGAGGTAGACTGGAATTGCATTGAAAATAGGAAAAGTAAACGTCCACAATGACTTGGCCAAAAAGGGGCGTTTTTTCCTGAATATTTCAGGAAAAACGCATAGCTTTTTGGCCAAAAGCAATTGGAAAGGAAATCTGCAATACAATGAAGTCTCACTTATGCGGGCCATCTGAAAAAAGTGTAAAATAGAAAGGCCAGGACAGGCCATGGAAACTGGGAGCCTTGTTATTCTGATGGGCAAAAGTAAATTGCCAACAAAGGGAGAAATCCAGAAAGGCTGAAACATCTAAAAAACTGGGAGCCTTCTGATGGGCGGGATGTTTTGCCAAACACTCACAGTGGGTGTTGAAACATCTAAAAAACAAAGAAGAGCCTAGGGCACTTCCAACATGGCCTATAGCTTGGAAATTAAAATCAAAAAGACACAGCCACCCCAATTTGGAATCAGTTTACAGCCACAGTACAATTCAACATGCAGAAAGTGAAAAATGGCGAAATTTAACATCAATAATCATCAGTATGAAATCTACGTCATAAACTTGGCAGGAACTGAGGTATGAACAGGGTCTAAAATTTAGAAAACCACTTATGCTTGCTTAAGGGAAAAGTAATACACGGGTGCTGCTAAAACCAGAGATTGAAATGAGCACAGATAAAGTTCCTTAAGCCAAATATGGAATAGACAAGAGCTACTCCTTGCTCAACGAAATGGACTCAACACCGCATATTAAACGCCTAAGAATGTAGACTAGTAAGTATTAAAACAAATATGGAAAAGAGAGATCTACTGTTGCAGGGGCATAAACGCAGCAGTGATAGGATTGGAGAGGTTCGGTGAGCAAATGAAGAAAACCTATGGATATGTGGTCCAAAAGAGGTTCAAGCATCAAGGCATCGCAGCAGTGATGATGGTTTGATCAGCAAATGAACCTTTGAAGTCAAATATTCCATTCCCTGGTACCGGGTGCTTTTCCACTTTACTCAGCCATTGGAGAGTCAGAGAACCTCCTGTTTGGCCCAGTTTGCTGCGGAGATGAACAGGAATAGCGAGAACCAATGAGAGACTAGCTGGAGGTGTCTGGACGCAAATTTAACTCTCTTTCCCACCAGGAAGAGGTCATGCCTTTAACCTCCGTGCCGGGCCAGATTGCCTGAAGCCATCCTGCGGTGTTGCGGCCAATCAGAAGAAAGCGAGGTGAAGAAAGGAGCTCAGGGGCACTGTAATTCACAAACAGAGTTATAAATCACAGCTATCGTCCAAAAGGCTGAAGTAAGGCTGCCAAGAGGACTTGAAAGCGGGGCAGAATTGCAGGAAACCGATTTCAGGAGGTAGACTGGAATTGCATTGAAAGCATAGGAAAAGAGGCAGAACGTCCACAATGATGCACTTGGCCAAAAAGGGCGTATGCGTTTTTTCCTGAATATATTCAGGAAAAAACGCATACGCCCTTTTTGGCCAACCAAGCAAGCTTGCAAAGGAAATCTGCACTACAAAACTCACTTTTTTCCTGATCAAAAGGGCCATCTGAAAAAAGTGTAAAATCCAGAAAGGCAGGACAGGCCATGGAGAACTGGGAGCCTTGTTATGCTGATGGGCGGGATGTAAATTGCCAACAGACACTCGGGAGAAGTGTATGGTGTTTCCTGAAACATCTAAAAAACAAAGCAACAGAGCCTAGGGCACTTCCACTTAAAAAACAAAGCAACTTAGGGCACTTAAAATCCTAAAACACATTAACATCAAAACACAGCCACAAGAACCTCTGTACAGAACAAGTTCAACAGAACAGTGTTAATTAAAGAAGTTGGATAAAGAAGTTGTAATCATCAGCAAATCAGCAATGAGGCCCATAGCAGCACAATGAGTGGATTCAGGTATGATGATTCTAACTGAAATAAGTCACACAGAAAAAGAAACATCATAAGATATCAATACACGGAATGTAAACTTGGCTACACAGGAACTGAATTACAGAACAGAACAGGGTCTCAAATTTAGAAAACCAACTTATGCTTGCTTAAGGGGAAAGGTGAGTTGGGGTGCTGCATAAAACCAGAGATTGAAATGAGCACAGATAAAGTTCCTTAAGCCAAATATGGAATAGACAAGAGCTACTCCTTGCTCAACGAAATGGACTCAACACCGCATATTAAACGCCTAAGAATGTACCTGACTAGTAAGTATCTTAAAACCTATGGATTGCTATGTCTCCGAAAGAGAATCAAGCATGTGTACAGGGGCATAAACGCAGCAGTGATAGGATTGGAGAGGTTCGGTGAGCAAATGAAGACCCTTTGAAGTCATATTGCATGGTACCCATTCCACGGGTTTCAACTACCCAGGTTTAAGGTATTCTTCCTTCAGCTAAAACATGCATGTGGAACCCAGAGTATGATCAACCATGTGATCGGGAGACGTGTTCAAATATGTCTCAGTTTTCCTCCCCTGGTACTCGGGTGCAACATTCCAGACGCTTTACTAACACTCTCCCCACTTGGAGAGTCAGCCCTTTAACCTCCTGTTTGGCCCAGTTTGCAATTTCTGCGGAAGATGAACAGGAATAGCGAGAACCAATGAGAGACTAGCTGGAGGTGTCTGGACGGGCAAATTTAACTCTCATTTCCCACCAGGAAGAGGAATTAACCAAAGGCTCAGCGTGCCGTGCCGGAACCAGATTAGGGCCTGAAGCCATCCTGCGGTGTTGCGGCCAGCTCACAAGAAAGCGAGTTGAAGAAAGGAGCTCAGGGGCACTGTAATTCACAAACCTGCAGAGTTATAAATGACAGCTATCGTCCAAAAATAGACTGAAGTAAGGCTGCCAAGAGGACTTGAAAGCGGGGCAGAATTGCAGGAAACCGATTTCAGGAGGTAGACTGGAATTGCATTGAAAGCATAGGAAAAGAGGCAGAACGTCCACAATGATGCACTTGGCCAAAAAGGGCGTATGCGTTTTTTCCTGAATATATTCAGGAAAAAACGCATACGCCCTTTTTGGCCAACCAAGCAAGCTTGCAAAGGAAATCTGCACTACAATGAAGTCTCACTTCCCCCCGGTCAAAAGGGCCATCTGAAAAAAGTGTAAAATCCAGAAAGGCAGGACAGGCCATGGAGAACTGGGAGCCTTGTTATGCTGATGGGCGGGATGTAAATTGCCAACAGACACTCGGGAGAAGTGTATGGTGTTTCCTGAAACATCTAAAAAACAAAGCAACAGAGCCTAGGGCACTTCCACTTATGGTCCTATAGCTTAGGGAAATTAAAATCAAAAAGACACAGCCACCCCAAAGTTTGGAACGCCTCTGTTTACAAGAACCTCGTTTACAGTACAAGTTCAACATCGCAGAAAGTGAAAAATGGATAAAGAAGTTGTGGTATTTACTTACAAAGCAATATCACTCAGCAATGAAATCTATGTCATCAGGCCCTTAGCAGCACAATGAGTGGATTCAGGTATGATGATTCTAACTGAAATAAGTCACACAGAAAAAGAAACATCATAAGATATCAGTAATACACGGAATGGAAACTTGGCTACACAGGAACTGAATTACAGAACAGAACAGGGTCTCAAATTTAGAAAACCAACTTATGCTTGCTTAAGGGAAAGGTGAGTTGGGGTGCTGCATAAAACCAGAGATTGAAATGAGCACAGATAAAGTTCCTTAAGCCAAATATGGAATAGACAAGAGCTACTCCTTGCTCAACGAAATGGACTCAACACCGCATATTAAACGCCTAAGAATGTACCTGACTAGTAAGTATCTTAAAACCTATGGATTGCTATGTCTCCGAAAGAGAATCAAGCATGTGTACAGGGGCATAAACGCAGCAGTGATAGGATTGGAGAGGTTCGGTGAGCAAATGAAGACCCTTTGAAGTCATATTGCATGGTACCCATTCCACGGGTTTCAACTACCAGGTTTAAGGTATTCTTCCTTCAGCTAAAACATGCATGTGGAACCCAGAGTATGATCAACCATGTGATCGGGAGACGTGTTCAAATATGTCTCAGTTTTCCTCCCCTGGTACTCGGGTGCAACATTCCAGACGCTTTACTAACACTCTCCCCACTTGGAGAGTCAGCCCTTTAACCTCCTGTTTGGCCCAGTTTGCAATTTCTGCGGAAGATGAACAGGAATAGCGAGAACCAATGAGAGACTAGCTGGAGGTGTCTGGACGGGCAAATTTAACTCTCATTTCCCACCAGGAAGAGGAATTAACCAAAGTCTCAGCGTGCCGTGCCGGAACCAGATTAGGGCCTGAAGCCATCCTGCGGTGTTGCGGCCAGCTCACAAGAAAGCGAGTTGAAGAAAGGAGCTCAGGGGCACTGTAATTCACAAACCTGCAGAGTTATAAATGACAGCTATCGTCCAAAAATAGACTGAAGTAAGGCTGCCAAGAGGACTTGAAAGCGGGGCAGAATTGCAGGAAACCGATTTCAGGAGGTAGACTGGAATTGCATTGAAAGCATAGGAAAAGAGGCAGAACGTCCACAATGATGCACTTGGCCAAAAAGGGCGTATGCGTTTTTTCCTGAATATATTCAGGAAAAAACGCATACGCCCTTTTTGGCCAACCAAGCAAGCTTGCAAAGGAAATCTGCACTACAATGAAGTCTCACTTCCCCCCGGTCAAAAGGGCCATCTGAAAAAAGTGTAAAATCCAGAAAGGCAGGACAGGCCATGGAGAACTGGGAGCCTTGTTATGCTGATGGGCGGGATGTAAATTGCCAACAGACACTCGGGAGAAGTGTATGGTGTTTCCTGAAACATCTAAAAAACAAAGCAACAGAGCCTAGGGCACTTCCACTTATGGTCCTATAGCTTAGGGAAATTAAAATCAAAAAGACACAGCCACCCCAAAGTTTGGGACGCTCTGTTTACAAGAACCTCGTTTACAGTACAAGTTCAACATCGCAGAAAGTGAAAAATGGATAAAGAAGTTGTGGTATTTACTTACAAAGCAATATCACTCAGCAATGAAATCTATGTCATCAGGCCCTTAGCAGCACAATGAGTGGATTCAGGTATGATGATTCTAACTGAAATAAGTCACACAGAAAAAGAAACATCATAAGATATCAGTAATACACGGAATGTAAACTTGGCTACACAGGAACTGAATTACAGAACAGAACAGGGTCTCAAATTTAGAAAACCAACTTATGCTTGCTTAAGGGGAAAGGTGAGTTGGGGTGCTGCATAAAACCAGAGATTGAAATGAGCACAGATAAAGTTCCTTAAGCCAAATATGGAATAGACAAGAGCTACTCCTTGCTCAACGAAATGGACTCAACACCGCATATTAAACGCCTAAGAATGTACCTGACTAGTAAGTATCTTAAAACCTATGGATTGCTATGTCTCCGAAAGAGAATCAAGCATGTGTACAGGGGCATAAACGCAGCAGTGATAGGATTGGAGAGGTTCGGTGAGCAAATGAAGACCCTTTGAAGTCATATTGCATGGTACCCATTCCACGGGTTTCAACTACCCAGGTTTAAGGTATTCTTCCTTCAGCTAAAACATGCATGTGGAACCCAGAGTATGATCAACCATGTGATCGGGAGACGTGTTCAAATATGTCTCAGTTTTCCTCCCCTGGTACTCGGGTGCAACATTCCAGACGCTTTACTAACACTCTCCCCACTTGGAGAGTCAGCGCCTTTAACCTCCTGTTTGGCCCAGTTTGCAATTTCTGCGGAAGATGAACAGGAATAGCGAGAACCAATGAGAGACTAGCTGGAGGTGTCTGGACGGGCAAATTTAACTCTCATTTCCCACCAGGAAGAGGAATTAACCAAAGGCTCAGCGTGCCATGCCGGAACCAGATTAGGGCCTGAAGCCATCCTGCGGTGTTGCGGCCAGCTCACAAGAAAGCGAGTTGAAGAAAGGAGCTCAGGGGCACTGTAATTCACAAACCTGCAGAGTTATAAATGACAGCTATCGTCCAAAAATAGACTGAAGTAAGGCTGCCAAGAGGACTTGAAAGCGGGGCAGAATTGCAGGAAACCGATTTCAGGAGGTAGACTGGAATTGCATTGAAAGCATAGGAAAAGAGGCAGAACGTCCACAATGATGCACTTGGCCAAAAAGGGCGTATGCGTTTTTTCCTGAATATATTCAGGAAAAAACGCATACGCCCTTTTTGGCCAACCAAGCAAGCTTGCAAAGGAAATCTGCACTACAATGAAGTCTCACTTCCCCCCGGTCAAAAGGGCCATCTGAAAAAAGTGTAAAATCCAGAAAGGCAGGACAGGCCATGGAGAACTGGGAGCCTTGTTATGCTGATGGGCGGGATGTAAATTGCCAACAGACACTCGGGAGAAGTGTATGGTGTTTCCTGAAACATCTAAAAAACAAAGCAACAGAGCCTAGGGCACTTCCACTTATGGTCCTATAGCTTAGGGAAATTAAAATCAAAAAGACACAGCCACCCCAAAGTTTGGGACTCCTCTGTTTACAAGAACCTCGTTTACAGTACAAGTTCAACATCGCAGAAAGTGAAAAATGGATAAAGAAGTTGTGGTATTTACTTACAAAGCAATATCACTCAGCAATGAAATCTATGTCATCAGGCCCTTAGCAGCACAATGAGTGGATTCAGGTATGATGATTCTAACTGAAATAAGTCACACAGAAAAAGAAACATCATAAGATATCAGTAATACACGGAATGTAAACTTGGCTACACAGGAACTGAATTACAGAACAGAACAGGGTCTCAAATTTAGAAAACCAACTTATGCTTGCTTAAGGGTAAAGGTGAGTTGGGGTGCTGCATAAAACCAGAGATTGAAATGAGCACAGATAAAGTTCCTTAAGCCAAATATGGAATAGACAAGAGCTACTCCTTGCTCAACGAAATGGACTCAACACCGCATATTAAACGCCTAAGAATGTACCTGACTAGTAAGTATCTTAAAACCTATGGATTGCTATGTCTCCGAAAGAGAATCAAGCATGTGTACAGGGGCATAAACGCAGCAGTGATAGGATTGGAGAGGTTCGGTGAGCAAATGAAGACCCTTTGAAGTCATATTGCATGGTACCCATTCCACGGGTTTCAACTCCAGGTTTAAGGTATTCTTCCTTCAGCTAAAACATGCATGTGGAACCCAGAGTATGATCAACCATGTGATCGGGAGACGTGTTCAAATATGTCTCAGTTTTCGTCCCCTGGTACTCGGGTGCAACATTCCAGACGCTTTACTAACACTCTCCCCACTTGGAGAGTCAGCCCTTTAACCTCCTGTTTGGCCCAGTTTGCAATTTCTGCGGAAGATGAACAGGAATAGGGAGAACCAATGAGAGACTAGCTGGAGGTGTCTGGACGGGCAAATTTAACTCTCATTTCCCACCAGGAAGAGGAATTAACCAAAGGCTCAGCGTGCCGTGCCGGAACCAGATTAGGGCCTGAAGCCATCCTGCGGTGTTGCGGCCAGCTCACAAGAAAGCGAGTTGAAGAAAGGAGCTCAGGGGCACTGTAATTCACAAACCTGCAGAGTTATAAATGACAGCTATCGTCCAAAAATAGACTGAAGTAAGGCTGCCAAGAGGACTTGAAAGCGGGGCAGAATTGCAGGAAACCGATTTCAGGAGGTAGACTGGAATTGCATTGAAAGCATAGGAAAAGAGGCAGAACGTCCACAATGATGCACTTGGCCAAAAAGGGCGTATGCGTTTTTTCCTGAATATATTCAGGAAAAAACGCATACGCCCTTTTTGGCCAACCAAGCAAGCTTGCAAAGGAAATCTGCACTACAATGAAGTCTCACTTCCCCCCGGTCAAAAGGGCCATCTGAAAAAAGTGTAAAATCCAGAAAGGCAGGACAGGCCATGGAGAACTGGGAGCCTTGTTATGCTGATGGGCGGGATGTAAATTGCCAACAGACACTCGGGAGAAGTGTATGGTGTTTCCTGAAACATCTAAAAAACAAAGCAACAGAGCCTAGGGCACTTCCACTTATGGTCCTATAGCTTAGGGAAATTAAAATCAAAAAGACACAGCCACCCCAAAGTTTGGGACGCCTCTGTTTACAAGAACCTCGTTTACAGTACAAGTTCAACATCGCAGAAAGTGAAAAATGGATAAAGAAGTTGTGGTATTTACTTACAAAGCAATATCACTCAGCAATGAAATCTATGTCATCAGGCCCTTAGCAGCACAATGAGTGGATTCAGGTATGATGATTCTAACTGAAATAAGTCACACAGAAAAAGAAACATCATAAGATATCAGTAATACACGGAATGTAAACTTGGCTACACAGGAACTGAATTACAGAACAGAACAGGGTCTCAAATTTAGAAAACCAACTTATGCTTGCTTAAGGGGAAAGGTGAGTTGGGGTGCTGCATAAAACCAGAGATTGAAATGAGCACAGATAAAGTTCCTTAAGCCAAATATGGAATAGACAAGAGCTACTCCTTGCTCAACGAAATGGACTCAACACCGCATATTAAACGCCTAAGAATGTACCTGACTAGTAAGTATCTTAAAACCTATGGATTGCTATGTCTCCGAAAGAGAATCAAGCATGTGTACAGGGGCATAAACGCAGCAGTGATAGGATTGGAGAGGTTCGGTGAGCAAATGAAGACCCTTTGAAGTCATATTGCATGGTACCCATTCCACGGGTTTCAACTCCCAGGTTTAAGGTATTCTTCCTTCAGCTAAAACATGCATGTGGAACCCAGAGTATGATCAACCATGTGATCGGGAGACGTGTTCAAATATGTCTCAGTTTTCCTCCCCTGGTACTCGGGTGCAACATTCCAGACGCTTTACTAACACTCTCCCCACTTGGAGAGTCAGCGCCTTTAACCTCCTGTTTGGCCCAGTTTGCAATTTCTGCGGAAGATGAACAGGAATAGGGAGAACCAATGAGAGACTAGCTGGAGGTGTCTGGACGGGCAAATTTAACTCTCATTTCCCACCAGGAAGAGGAATAACCAAAGGCTCAGCGTGCCGTGCCGGAACCAGATTAGGGCCTGAAGCCATCCTGCGGTGTTGCGGCCAGCTCACAAGAAAGCGAGTTGAAGAAAGGAGCTCAGGGGCACTGTAATTCACAAACCTGCAGAGTTATAAATGACAGCTATCGTCCAAAAATAGACTGAAGTAAGGCTGCCAAGAGGACTTGAAAGCGGGGCAGAATTGCAGGAAACCGATTTCAGGAGGTAGACTGGAATTGCATTGAAAGCATAGGAAAAGAGGCAGAACGTCCACAATGATGCACTTGGCCAAAAAGGGCGTATGCGTTTTTTCCTGAATATATTCAGGAAAAAACGCATACGCCCTTTTTGGCCAACCAAGCAAGCTTGCAAAGGAAATCTGCACTACAATGAAGTCTCACTTCCCCCCGGTCAAAAGGGCCATCTGAAAAAAGTGTAAAATCCAGAAAGGCAGGACAGGCCATGGAGAACTGGGAGCCTTGTTATGCTGATGGGCGGGATGTAAATTGCCAACAGACACTCGGGAGAAGTGTATGGTGTTTCCTGAAACATCTAAAAAACAAAGCAACAGAGCCTAGGGCACTTCCACTTATGGTCCTATAGCTTAGGGAAATTAAAATCAAAAAGACACAGCCACCCCAAAGTTTGGGACGCCTCTGTTTACAAGAACCTCGTTTACAGTACAAGTTCAACATCGCAGAAAGTGAAAAATGGATAAAGAAGTTGTGGTATTTACTTACAAAGCAATATCACTCAGCAATGAAATCTATGTCATCAGGCCCTTAGCAGCACAATGAGTGGATTCAGGTATGATGATTCTAACTGAAATAAGTCACACAGAAAAAGAAACATCATAAGATATCAGTAATACACGGAATGTAAACTTGGCTACACAGGAACTGAATTACAGAACAGAACAGGGTCTCAAATTTAGAAAACCAACTTATGCTTGCTTAAGGGGAAAGGTGAGTTGGGGTGCTGCATAAAACCAGAGATTGAAATGAGCACAGATAAAGTTCCTTAAGCCAAATATGGAATAGACAAGAGCTACTCCTTGCTCAACGAAATGGACTCAACACCGCATATTAAACGCCTAAGAATGTACCTGACTAGTAAGTATCTTAAAACCTATGGATTGCTATGTCTCCGAAAGAGAATCAAGCATGTGTACAGGGGCATAAACGCAGCAGTGATAGGATTGGAGAGGTTCGGTGAGCAAATGAAGACCCTTTGAAGTCATATTGCATGGTACCCATTCCACGGGTTTCAACTCCCAGGTTTAAGGTATTCTTCCTTCAGCTAAAACATGCATGTGGAACCCAGAGTATGATCAACCATGTGATCGGGAGACGTGTTCAAATATGTCTCAGTTTTCCTCCCCTGGTACTCGGGTGCAACATTCCAGACGCTTTACTAACACTCTCCCCACTTGGAGAGTCAGCCCTTTAACCTCCTGTTTGGCCCAGTTTGCAATTTCTGCGGAAGATGAACAGGAATAGCGAGAACCAATGAGAGACTAGCTGGAGGTGTCTGGACGGGCAAATTTAACTCTCATTTCCCACCAGGAAGAGGAATTAACCAAAGGCTCAGCGTGCCGTGCCGGAACCAGATTAGGGCCTGAAGCCATCCTGCGGTGTTGCGGCCAGCTCACAAGAAAGCGAGTTGAAGAAAGGAGCTCAGGGGCACTGTAATTCACAAACCTGCAGAGTTATAAATGACAGCTATCGTCCAAAAATAGACTGAAGTAAGGCTGCCAAGAGGACTTGAAAGCGGGGCAGAATTGCAGGAAACCGATTTCAGGAGGTAGACTGGAATTGCATTGAAAGCATAGGAAAAGAGGCAGAACGTCCACAATGATGCACTTGGCCAAAAAGGGCGTATGCGTTTTTTCCTGAATATATTCAGGAAAAAACGCATACGCCCTTTTTGGCCAACCAAGCAAGCTTGCAAAGGAAATCTGCACTACAATGAAGTCTCACTTCCCCCCGGTCAAAAGGGCCATCTGAAAAAAGTGTAAAATCCAGAAAGGCAGGACAGGCCATGGAGAACTGGGAGCCTTGTTATGCTGATGGGCGGGATGTAAATTGCCAACAGACACTCGGGAGAAGTGTATGGTGTTTCCTGAAACATCTAAAAAACAAAGCAACAGAGCCTAGGGCACTTCCACTTATGGTCCTATAGCTTAGGGAAATTAAAATCAAAAAGACACAGCCACCCCAAAGTTTGGGACGCCTCTGTTTACAAGAACCTCGTTTACAGTACAAGTTCAACATCGCAGAAAGTGAAAAATGGATAAAGAAGTTGTGGTATTTACTTACAAAGCAATATCACTCAGCAATGAAATCTATGTCATCAGGCCCTTAGCAGCACAATGAGTGGATTCAGGTATGATGATTCTAACTGAAATAAGTCACACAGAAAAAGAAACATCATAAGATATCAGTAATACACGGAATGTAAACTTGGCTACACAGGAACTGAATTACAGAACAGAACAGGGTCTCAAATTTAGAAAACCAACTTATGCTTGCTTAAGGGGAAAGGTGAGTTGGGGTGCTGCATAAAACCAGAGATTTAAATGAGCACAGATAAAGTTCCTTAAGCCAAATATGGAATAGACAAGAGCTACTCCTTGCTCAACGAAATGGACTCAACACCGCATATTAAACGCCTAAGAATGTACCTGACTAGTAAGTATCTTAAAACCTATGGATTGCTATGTCTCCGAAAGAGAATCAAGCATGTGTACAGGGGCATAAACGCAGCAGTGATAGGATTGGAGAGGTTCGGTGAGCAAATGAAGACCCTTTGAAGTCATATTGCATGGTACCCATTCCACGGGTTTCAACTACCCAGGTTTAAGGTATTCTTCCTTCAGCTAAAACATGCATGTGGAACCCAGAGTATGATCAACCATGTGATCGGGAGACGTGTTCAAATATGTCTCAGTTTTCCTCCCCTGGTACTCGGGTGCAACATTCCAGACGCTTTACTAACACTCTCCCCACTTGGAGAGTCAGCCCTTTAACCTCCTGTTTGGCCCAGTTTGCAATTTCTGCGGAAGATGAACAGGAATAGCGAGAACCAATGAGAGACTAGCTGGAGGTGTCTGGACGGGCAAATTTAACTCTCATTTCCCACCAGGAAGAGGAATTAACCAAAGGCTCAGCGTGCCGTGCCGGAACCAGATTAGGGCCTGAAGCCATCCTGCGGTGTTGCGGCCAGCTCACAAGAAAGCGAGTTGAAGAAAGGAGCTCAGGGGCACTGTAATTCACAAACCTGCAGAGTTATAAATGACAGCTATCGTCCAAAAATAGACTGAAGTAAGGCTGCCAAGAGGACTTGAAAGCGGGGCAGAATTGCAGGAAACCGATTTCAGGAGGTAGACTGGAATTGCATTGAAAGCATAGGAAAAGAGGCAGAACGTCCACAATGATGCACTTGGCCAAAAAGGGCGTATGCGTTTTTTCCTGAATATATTCAGGAAAAAACGCATACGCCCTTTTTGGCCAACCAAGCAAGCTTGCAAAGGAAATCTGCACTACAATGAAGTCTCACTTCCCCCCGGTCAAAAGGGCCATCTGAAAAAAGTGTAAAATCCAGAAAGGCAGGACAGGCCATGGAGAACTGGGAGCCTTGTTATGCTGATGGGCGGGATGTAAATTGCCAACAGACACTCGGGAGAAGTGTATGGTGTTTCCTGAAACATCTAAAAAACAAAGCAACAGAGCCTAGGGCACTTCCACTTATGGTCCTATAGCTTAGGGAAATTAAAATCAAAAAGACACAGCCACCCCAAAGTTTGGGACGCCTCTGTTTACAAGAACCTCGTTTACAGTACAAGTTCAACATCGCAGAAAGTGAAAAATGGATAAAGAAGTTGTGGTATTTACTTACAAAGCAATATCACTCAGCAATGAAATCTATGTCATCAGGCCCTTAGCAGCACAATGAGTGGATTCAGGTATGATGATTCTAACTGAAATAAGTCACACAGAAAAAGAAACATCATAAGATATCAGTAATACACGGAATGTAAACTTGGCTACACAGGAACTGAATTACAGAACAGAACAGGGTCTCAAATTTAGAAAACCAACTTATGCTTGCTTAAGGGGAAAGGTGAGTTGGGGTGCTGCATAAAACCAGAGATTGAAATGAGCACAGATAAAGTTCCTTAAGCCAAATATGGAATAGACAAGAGCTACTCCTTGCTCAACGAAATGGACTCAACACCGCATATTAAACGCCTAAGAATGTACCTGACTAGTAAGTATCTTAAAACCTATGGATTGCTATGTCTCCGAAAGAGAATCAAGCATGTGTACAGGGGCATAAACGCAGCAGTGATAGGATTGGAGAGGTTCGGTGAGCAAATGAAGACCCTTTGAAGTCATATTGCATGGTACCCATTCCACGGGTTTCAACTACCAGGTTTAAGGTATTCTTCCTTCAGCTAAAACATGCATGTGGAACCTAGAGTATGATCAACCATGTGATCGGGAGACGTGTTCAAATATGTCTCAGTTTTCCTCCCCTGGTACTCGGGTGCAACATTCCAGACGCTTTACTAACACTCTCCCCACTTGGAGAGTCAGTCCCTTTAACCTCCTGTTTGGCCCAGTTTGCAATTTCTGCGGAAGATGAACAGGAATAGCGAGAACCAATGAGAGACTAGCTGGAGGTGTCTGGACGGGCAAATTTAACTCTCATTTCCCACCAGGAAGAGGAATTAACCAAAGGCTCAGCGTGCCGTGCCGGAACCAGATTAGGGCCTGAAGCCATCCTGCGGTGTTGCGGCCAGCTCACAAGAAAGCGAGTTGAAGAAAGGAGCTCAGGGGCACTGTAATTCACAAACCTGCAGAGTTATAAATGACAGCTATCGTCCAAAAATAGACTGAAGTAAGGCTGCCAAGAGGACTTGAAAGCGGGGCAGAATTGCAGGAAACCGATTTCAGGAGGTAGACTGGAATTGCATTGAAAGCATAGGAAAAGAGGCAGAACGTCCACAATGATGCACTTGGCCAAAAAGGGCGTATGCGTTTTTTCCTGAATATATTCAGGAAAAAACGCATACGCCCTTTTTGGCCAACCAAGCAAGCTTGCAAAGGAAATCTGCACTACAATGAAGTCTCACTTCCCCCCGGTCAAAAGGGCCATCTGAAAAAAGTGTAAAATCCAGAAAGGCAGGACAGGCCATGGAGAACTGGGAGCCTTGTTATGCTGATGGGCGGGATGTAAATTGCCAACAGACACTCGGGAGAAGTGTATGGTGTTTCCTGAAACATCTAAAAAACAAAGCAACAGAGCCTAGGGCACTTCCACTTATGGTCCTATAGCTTAGGGAAATTAAAATCAAAAAGACACAGCCACCCCAAAGTTTGGAACGGCTCTGTTTACAAGAACCTCGTTTACAGTACAAGTTCAACATCGCAGAAAGTGAAAAATGGATAAAGAAGTTGTGGTATTTACTTACAAAGCAATATCACTCAGCAATGAAATCTATGTCATCAGGCCCTTAGCAGCACAATGAGTGGATTCAGGTATGATGATTCTAACTGAAATAAGTCACACAGAAAAAGAAACATCATAAGATATCAGTAATACACGGAATGTAAACTTGGCTACACAGGAACTGAATTACAGAACAGAACAGGGTCTCAAATTTAGAAAACCAACTTATGCTTGCTTAAGGGGAAAGGTGAGTTGGGGTGCTGCATAAAACCAGAGATTGAAATGAGCACAGATAAAGTTCCTTAAGCCAAATATGGAATAGACAAGAGCTACTCCTTGCTCAACGAAATGGACTCAACACCGCATATTAAACGCCTAAGAATGTACCTGACTAGTAAGTATCTTAAAACCTATGGATTGCTATGTCTCCGAAAGAGAATCAAGCATGTGTACAGGGGCATAAACGCAGCAGTGATAGGATTGGAGAGGTTCGGTGAGCAAATGAAGACCCTTTGAAGTCATATTGCATGGTACCCATTCCACGGGTTTCAACTCTCAGGTTTAAGGTATTCTTCCTTCAGCTAAAACATGCATGTGGAACCCAGAGTATGATCAACCATGTGATCGGGAGACGTGTTCAAATATGTCTCAGTTTTCCTCCCCTGGTACTCGGGTGCAACATTCCAGACGCTTTACTAACACTCTCCCCACTTGGAGAGTCAGCCCTTTAACCTCCTGTTTGGCCCAGTTTGCAATTTCTGCGGAAGATGAACAGGAATAGCGAGAACCAATGAGAGACTAGCTGGAGGTGTCTGGACGGGCAAATTTAACTCTCATTTCCCACCAGGAAGAGGAATTAACCAAAGGCTCAGCGTGCCGTGCCGGAACCAGATTAGGGCCTGAAGCCATCCTGCGGTGTTGCGGCCAGCTCACAAGAAAGCGAGTTGAAGAAAGGAGCTCAGGGGCACTGTAATTCACAAACCTGCAGAGTTATAAATGACAGCTATCGTCCAAAAATAGACTGAAGTAAGGCTGCCAAGAGGACTTGAAAGCGGGGCAGAATTGCAGGAAACCGATTTCAGGAGGTAGACTGGAATTGCATTGAAAGCATAGGAAAAGAGGCAGAACGTCCACAATGATGCACTTGGCCAAAAAGGGCGTATGCGTTTTTTCCTGAATATATTCAGGAAAAAACGCATACGCCCTTTTTGGCCAACCAAGCAAGCTTGCAAAGGAAATCTGCACTACAATGAAGTCTCACTTCCCCCCGGTCAAAAGGGCCATCTGAAAAAAGTGTAAAATCCAGAAAGGCAGGACAGGCCATGGAGAACTGGGAGCCTTGTTATGCTGATGGGCGGGATGTAAATTGCCAACAGACACTCGGGAGAAGTGTATGGTGTTTCCTGAAACATCTAAAAAACAAAGCAACAGAGCCTAGGGCACTTCCACTTATGGTCCTATAGCTTAGGGAAATTAAAATCAAAAAGACACAGCCACCCCAAAGTTTGGAATGGCTCTGTTTACAAGAACCTCGTTTACAGTACAAGTTCAACATCGCAGAAAGTGAAAAATGGATAAAGAAGTTGTGGTATTTACTTACAAAGCAATATCACTCAGCAATGAAATCTATGTCATCAGGCCCTTAGCAGCACAATGAGTGGATTCAGGTATGATGATTCTAACTGAAATAAGTCACACAGAAAAAGAAACATCATAAGATATCAGTAATACACGGAATGTAAACTTGGCTACACAGGAACTGAATTACAGAACAGAACAGGGTCTCAAATTTAGAAAACCAACTTATGCTTGCTTAAGGGGAAAGGTGAGTTGGGGTGCTGCATAAAACCAGAGATTGAAATGAGCACAGATAAAGTTCCTTAAGCCAAATATGGAATAGACAAGAGCTACTCCTTGCTCAACGAAATGGACTCAACACCGCATATTAAACGCCTAAGAATGTACCTGACTAGTAAGTATCTTAAAACCTATGGATTGCTATGTCTCCGAAAGAGAATCAAGCATGTGTACAGGGGCATAAACGCAGCAGTGATAGGATTGGAGAGGTTCGGTGAGCAAATGAAGACCCTTTGAAGTCATATTGCATGGTACCCATTCCACGGGTTTCAACTACCCAGGTTTAAGGTATTCTTCCTTCAGCTAAAACATGCATGTGGAACCCAGAGTATGATCAACCATGTGATCGGGAGACGTGTTCAAATATGTCTCAGTTTTCCTCCCCTGGTACTCGGGTGCAACATTCCAGACGCTTTACTAACACTCTCCCCACTTGGAGAGTCAGCGCCTTTAACCTCCTGTTTGGCCCAGTTTGCAATTTCTGCGGAAGATGAACAGGAATAGCGAGAACCAATGAGAGACTAGCTGGAGGTGTCTGGACGGGCAAATTTAACTCTCATTTCCCACCAGGAAGAGGAATTAACCAAAGGCTCAGCGTGCCGTGCCGGAACCAGATTAGGGCCTGAAGCCATCCTGCGGTGTTGCGGCCAGCTCACAAGAAAGCGAGTTGAAGAAAGGAGCTCAGGGGCACTGTAATTCACAAACCTGCAGAGTTATAAATGACAGCTATCGTCCAAAAATAGACTGAAGTAAGGCTGCCAAGAGGACTTGAAAGCGGGGCAGAATTGCAGGAAACCGATTTCAGGAGGTAGACTGGAATTGCATTGAAAGCATAGGAAAAGAGGCAGAACGTCCACAATGATGCACTTGGCCAAAAAGGGCGTATGCGTTTTTTCCTGAATATATTCAGGAAAAAACGCATACGCCCTTTTTGGCCAACCAAGCAAGCTTGCAAAGGAAATCTGCACTACAATGAAGTCTCACTTCCCCCCGGTCAAAAGGGCCATCTGAAAAAAGTGTAAAATCCAGAAAGGCAGGACAGGCCATGGAGAACTGGGAGCCTTGTTATGCTGATGGGCGGGATGTAAATTGCCAACAGACACTCGGGAGAAGTGTATGGTGTTTCCTGAAACATCTAAAAAACAAAGCAACAGAGCCTAGGGCACTTCCACTTATGGTCCTATAGCTTAGGGAAATTAAAATCAAAAAGACACAGCCACCCCAAAGTTTGGACGCCTCTGTTTACAAGAACCTCGTTTACAGTACAAGTTCAACATCGCAGAAAGTGAAAAATGGATAAAGAAGTTGTGGTATTTACTTACAAAGCAATATCACTCAGCAATGAAATCTATGTCATCAGGCCCTTAGCAGCACAATGAGTGGATTCAGGTATGATGATTCTAACTGAAATAAGTCACACAGAAAAAGAAACATCATAAGATATCAGTAATACACGGAATGTAAACTTGGCTACACAGGAACTGAATTACAGAACAGAACAGGGTCTCAAATTTAGAAAACCAACTTATGCTTGCTTAAGGGGAAAGGTGAGTTGGGGTGCTGCATAAAACCAGAGATTGAAATGAGCACAGATAAAGTTCCTTAAGCCAAATATGGAATAGACAAGAGCTACTCCTTGCTCAACGAAATGGACTCAACACCGCATATTAAACGCCTAAGAATGTACCTGACTAGTAAGTATCTTAAAACCTATGGATTGCTATGTCTCCGAAAGAGAATCAAGCATGTGTACAGGGGCATAAACGCAGCAGTGATAGGATTGGAGAGGTTCGGTGAGCAAATGAAGACCCTTTGAAGTCATATTGCATGGTACCCATTCCACGGGTTTCAACTCCCAGGTTTAAGGTATTCTTCCTTCAGCTAAAACATGCATGTGGAACCCAGAGTATGATCAACCATGTGAACGGGAGACGTGTTCAAATATGTCTCAGTTTTCCTCCCCTGGTACTCGGGTGCAACATTCCAGACGCTTTACTAACACTCTCCCCACTTGGAGAGTCAGTCCCTTTAACCTCCTGTTTGGCCCAGTTTGCAATTTCTGCGGAAGATGAACAGGAATAGCGAGAACCAATGAGAGACTAGCTGGAGGTGTCTGGACGGGCAAATTTAACTCTCATTTCCCACCAGGAAGAGGAATAACCAAAGGCTCAGCGTGCCGTGCCGGAACCAGATTAGGGCCTGAAGCCATCCTGCGGTGTTGCGGCCAGCTCAAAAGAAAGCGAGTTGAAGAAAGGAGCTCAGGGGCACTGTAATTCACAAACCTGCAGAGTTATAAATGACAGCTATCGTCCAAAAATAGACTGAAGTAAGGCTGCCAAGAGGACTTGAAAGCGGGGCAGAATTGCAGGAAACCGATTTCAGGAGGTAGACTGGAATTGCATTGAAAGCATAGGAAAAGAGGCAGAACGTCCACAATGATGCACTTGGCCAAAAAGGGCGTATGCGTTTTTTCCTGAATATATTCAGGAAAAAACGCATACGCCCTTTTTGGCCAACCAAGCAAGCTTGCAAAGGAAATCTGCACTACAATGAAGTCTCACTTCCCCCCGGTCAAAAGGGCCATCTGAAAAAAGTGTAAAATCCAGAAAGGCAGGACAGGCCATGGAGAACTGGGAGCCTTGTTATGCTGATGGGCGGGATGTAAATTGCCAACAGACACTCGGGAGAAGTGTATGGTGTTTCCTGAAACATCTAAAAAACAAAGCAACAGAGCCTAGGGCACTTCCACTTATGGTCCTATAGCTTAGGGAAATTAAAATCAAAAAGACACAGCCACCCCAAAGTTTGGACGGCTCTGTTTACAAGAACCTCGTTTACAGTACAAGTTCAACATCGCAGAAATTGAAAAATGGATAAAGAAGTTGTGGTATTTACTTACAAAGCAATATCACTCAGCAATGAAATCTATGTCATCAGGCCCTTAGCAGCACAATGAGTGGATTCAGGTATGATGATTCTAACTGAAATAAGTCACACAGAAAAAGAAACATCATAAGATATCAGTAATACACGGAATGTAAACTTGGCTACACAGGAACTGAATTACAGAACAGAACAGGGTCTCAAATTTAGAAAACCAACTTATGCTTGCTTAAGGGGAAAGGTGAGTTGGGGTGCTGCATAAAACCAGAGATTGAAATGAGCACAGATAAAGTTCCTTAAGCCAAATATGGAATAGACAAGAGCTACTCCTTGCTCAACGAAATGGACTCAACACCGCATATTAAACGCCTAAGAATGTACCTGACTAGTAAGTATCTTAAAACCTATGGATTGCTATGTCTCCGAAAGAGAATCAAGCATGTGTACAGGGGCATAAACGCAGCAGTGATAGGATTGGAGAGGTTCGGTGAGCAAATGAAGACCCTTTGAAGTCATATTGCATGGTACCCATTCCACGGGTTTCAACTACCCAGGTTTAAGGTATTCTTCCTTCAGCTAAAACATGCATGTGGAACCCAGAGTATGATCAACCATGTGATCGGGAGACGTGTTCAAATATGTCTCAGTTTTCCTCCCCTGGTACTCGGGTGCAACATTCCAGACGCTTTACTAACACTCTCCCCACTTGGAGAGTCAGCCCTTTAACCTCCTGTTTGGCCCAGTTTGCAATTTCTGCGGAAGATGAACAGGAATAGCGAGAACCAATGAGAGACTAGCTGGAGGTGTCTGGACGGGCAAATTTAACTCTCATTTCCCACCAGGAAGAGGAAATAACCAAAGGCTCAGCGTGCCGTGCCGGAACCAGATTAGGGCCTGAAGCCATCCTGCGGTGTTGCGGCCAGGTCACAAGAAAGCGAGTTGAAGAAAGGAGCTCAGGGGCACTGTAATTCACAAACCTGCAGAGTTATAAATGACAGCTATCGTCCAAAAATATACTGAAGTAAGGCTGCCAAGAGGACTTGAAAGCGGGGCAGAATTGCAGGAAACCGATTTCAGGAGGTAGACTGGAATTGCATTGAAAGCATAGGAAAAGAGGCAGAACGTCCACAATGATGCACTTGGCCAAAAAGGGCGTATGCGTTTTTTCCTGAATATATTCAGGAAAAAACGCATACGCCCTTTTTGGCCAACCAAGCAAGCTTGCAAAGGAAATCTGCACTACAATGAAGTCTCACTTCCCCCGGTCAAAAGGGCCATCTGAAAAAAGTGTAAAATCCAGAAAGGCAGGACAGGCCATGGAGAACTGGGAGCCTTGTTATGCTGATGGGCGGGATGTAAATTGCCAACAGACACTCAGGAGAAGTGTATGGTGTTTCCTGAAACATCTAAAAAACAAAGCAACACAGCCTAGGGCACTTCCACTTATGGTCCTATAGCTTAGGGAAATTAAAATCAAAAAGACACAGCCACCCCAAAGTTTGGAACGCCTCTGTTTACAAGAACCTCGTTTACAGTACAAGTTCAACATCGCAGAAAGTGAAAAATGGATAAAGAAGTTGTGGTATTTACTTACAAAGCAATATCACTCAGCAATGAAATCTATGTCATCAGGCCCTTAGCAGCACAATGAGTGGATTCAGGTATGATGATTCTAACTGAAATAAGTCACACAGAAAAAGAAACATCATAAGATATCAGTAATACATGGAATGTAAACTTGGCTACACAGGAACTGAATTACAGAACAGAACAGGGTCTCAAATTTAGAAAACCAACTTATGCTTGCTTAAGGGAAAGGTGAGTTGGGGTGCTGCATAAAACCAGAGATTGAAATGAGCACAGATAAAGTTCCTTAAGCCAAATATGGAATAGACAAGAGCTACTCCTTGCTCAACGAAATGGACTCAACACCGCATATTAAACGCCTAAGAATGTACCTGACTAGTAAGTATCTTAAAACCTATGGATTGCTATGTCTCCGAAAGAGAATCAAGCATGTGTACAGGGGCATAAACGCAGCAGTGATAGGATTGGAGAGGTTCGGTGAGCAAATGAAGACCCTTTGAAGTCATATTGCATGGTACCCATTCCACGGGTTTCAACTACCCAGGTTTAAGGTATTCTTCCTTCAGCTAAAACATGCATGTGGAACCTAGAGTATGATCAACCATGTGATCGGGAGACGTGTTCAAATATGTCTCAGTTTTCCTTCCCTGGTACTCGGGTGCAACATTCCAGACGCTTTACTAACACTCTCCCCACTTGGAGAGTCAGTCCCTTTAACCTCCTGTTTGGCCCAGTTTGCAATTTCTGCGGAAGATGAACAGGAATAGCGAGAACCAATGAGAGACTAGCTGGAGGTGTCTGGACGGGCAAATTTAACTCTCATTTCCCACCAGGAAGAGGAATTACCAAAGGCTCAGCATGCCGGGCCGGAACCAGATTAGGGCCTGAAGCCATCCTGCGGTGTTGCGGCCAGCTCACAAGAAAGCGAGTTGAAGAAAGGAGCTCAGGGGCACTGTAATTCACAAACCTGCAGAGTTATAAATGACAGCTATCGTCCAAAAATAGACTGAAGTAAGGCTGCCAAGAGGACTTGAAAGCGGGGCAGAATTGCAGGAAACCGATTTCAGGAGGTAGACTGGAATTGCATTGAAAGCATAGGAAAAGAGGCAGAACGTCCACAATGATGCACTTGGCCAAAAAGGGCGTATGCGTTTTTTCCTGAATATATTCAGGAAAAAACGCATACGCCCTTTTTGGCCAACCAAGCAAGCTTGCAAAGGAAATCTGCACTACAATGAAGTCTCACTTCCCCCCGGTCAAAAGGGCCATCTGAAAAAAGTGTAAAATCCAGAAAGGCAGGACAGGCCATGGAGAACTGGGAGCCTTGTTATGCTGATGGGCGGGATGTAAATTGCCAACAGACACTCGGGAGAAGTGTATGGTGTTTCCTGAAACATCTAAAAAACAAAGCAACAGAGCCTAGGGCACTTCCACTTATGGTCCTATAGCTTAGGGAAATTAAAATCAAAAAGACACAGCCACCCCAAAGTTTGGAACGGCTCTGTTTACAAGAACCTCGTTTACAGTACAAGTTCAACATCGCAGAAAGTGAAAAATGGATAAAGAAGTTGTGGTATTTACTTACAAAGCAATATCACTCAGCAATGAAATCTATGTCATCAGGCCCTTAGCAGCACAATGAGTGGATTCAGGTATGATGATTCTAACTGAAATAAGTCACACAGAAAAAGAAACATCATAAGATATCAGTAATACACGGAATGTAAACTTGGCTACACAGGAACTGAATTACAGAACAGAACAGGGTCTCAAATTTAGAAAACCAACTTATGCTTGCTTAAGGGAAAGGTGAGTTGGGGTGCTGCATAAAACCAGAGATTGAAATGAGCACAGATAAAGTTCCTTAAGCCAAATATGGAATAGACAAGAGCTACTCCTTGCTCAACGAAATGGACTCAACACCGCATATTAAACGCCTAAGAATGTACCTGACTAGTAAGTATCTTAAAACCTATGGATTGCTATGTCTCCGAAAGAGAATCAAGCATGTGTACAGGGGCATAAACGCAGCAGTGATAGGATTGGAGAGGTTCGGTGAGCAAATGAAGACCCTTTGAAGTCATATTGCATGGTACCCATTCCACGGGTTTCAACTCCCAGGTTTAAGGTATTCTTCCTTCAGCTAAAACATGCATGTGGAACCCAGAGTATGATCAACCATGTGATCGGGAGACGTGTTCAAATATGTCTCAGTTTTCCTCCCCTGGTACTCGGGTGCAACATTCCAGACGCTTTACTAACACTCTCCCCACTTGGAGAGTCAGTCCCTTTAACCTCCTGTTTGGCCCAGTTTGCAATTTCTGCGGAAGATGAACAGGAATAGCGAGAACCAATGAGAGACTAGCTGGAGGTGTCTGGACGGGCAAATTTAACTCTCATTTCCCACCAGGAAGAGGAATTAACCAAAGGCTCAGCGTGCCGTGCCGGAACCAGATTAGGGCCTGAAGCCATCCTGCGGTGTTGCGGCCAGGTCACAAGAAAGCGAGTTGAAGAAAGGAGCTCAGGGGCACTGTAATTCACAAACCTGCAGAGTTATAAATGACAGCTATCGTCCAAAAATAGACTGAAGTAAGGCTGCCAAGAGGACTTGAAAGCGGGGCAGAATTGCAGGAAACCGATTTCAGGAGGTAGACTGGAATTGCATTGAAAGCATAGGAAAAGAGGCAGAACGTCCACAATGATGCACTTGGCCAAAAAGGGCGTATGCGTTTTTTCCTGAATATATTCAGGAAAAAACGCATACGCCCTTTTTGGCCAACCAAGCAAGCTTGCAAAGGAAATCTGCACTACAATGAAGTCTCACTTCCCCCCGGTCAAAAGGGCCATCTGAAAAAAGTGTAAAATCCAGAAAGGCAGGACAGGCCATGGAGAACTGGGAGCCTTGTTATGCTGATGGGCGGGATGTAAATTGCCAACAGACACTCGGGAGAAGTGTATGGTGTTTCCTGAAACATCTAAAAAACAAAGCAACAGAGCCTAGGGCACTTCCACTTATGGTCCTATAGCTTAGGGAAATTAAAATCAAAAAGACACAGCCACCCCAAAGTTTGGGACGCCTCTGTTTACAAGAACCTCGTTTACAGTACAAGTTCAACATCGCAGAAAGTGAAAAATGGATAAAGAAGTTGTGGTATTTACTTACAAAGCAATATCACTCAGCAATGAAATCTATGTCATCAGGCCCTTAGCAGCACAATGAGTGGATTCAGGTATGATGATTCTAACTGAAATAAGTCACACAGAAAAAGAAACATCATAAGATATCAGTAATACACGGAATGTAAACTTGGCTACACAGGAACTGAATTACAGAACAGAACAGGGTCTCAAATTTAGAAAACCAACTTATGCTTGCTTAAGGGGAAAGGTGAGTTGGGGTGCTGCATAAAACCAGAGATTGAAATGAGCACAGATAAAGTTCCTTAAGCCAAATATGGAATAGACAAGAGCTACTCCTTGCTCAACGAAATGGACTCAACACCGCATATTAAACGCCTAAGAATGTACCTGACTAGTAAGTATCTTAAAACCTATGGATTGCTATGTCTCCGAAAGAGAATCAAGCATGTGTACAGGGGCATAAACGCAGCAGTGATAGGATTGGAGAGGTTCGGTGAGCAAATGAAGACCCTTTGAAGTCATATTGCATGGTACCCATTCCACGGGTTTCAACTACCCAGGTTTAAGGTATTCTTCCTTCAGCTAAAACATGCATGTGGAACCCAGAGTATGATCAACCATGTGATCGGGAGACGTGTTCAAATATGTCTCAGTTTTCCTCCCCTGGTACTCGGGTGCAACATTCCAGACGCTTTACTAACACTCTCCCCACTTGGAGAGTCAGCCCTTTAACCTCCTGTTTGGCCCAGTTTGCAATTTCTGCGGAAGATGAACAGGAATAGCGAGAACCAATGAGAGACTAGCTGGAGGTGTCTGGACGGGCAAATTTAACTCTCATTTCCCACCAGGAAGAGGAATAACCAAAGGCTCAGCGTGCCGTGCCGGAACCAGATTAGGGCCTGAAGCCATCCTGCGGTGTTGCGGCCAGGTCACAAGAAAGCGAGTTGAAGAAAGGAGCTCAGGGGCACTGTAATTCACAAACCTGCAGAGTTATAAATGACAGCTATCGTCCAAAAATAGACTGAAGTAAGGCTGCCAAGAGGACTTGAAAGCGGGGCAGAATTGCAGGAAACCGATTTCAGGAGGTAGACTGGAATTGCATTGAAAGCATAGGAAAAGAGGCAGAACGTCCACAATGATGCACTTGGCCAAAAAGGGCGTATGCGTTTTTTCCTGAATATATTCAGGAAAAAACGCATACGCCCTTTTTGGCCAACCAAGCAAGCTTGCAAAGGAAATCTGCACTACAATGAAGTCTCACTTCCCCCCGGTCAAAAGGGCCATCTGAAAAAAGTGTAAAATCCAGAAAGGCAGGACAGGCCATGGAGAACTGGGAGCCTTGTTATGCTGATGGGCGGGATGTAAATTGCCAACAGACACTCGGGAGAAGTGTATGGTGTTTCCTGAAACATCTAAAAAACAAAGCAACAGAGCCTAGGGCACTTCCACTTATGGTCCTATAGCTTAGGGAAATTAAAATCAAAAAGACACAGCCACCCCAAAGTTTGGAACGGCTCTGTTTACAAGAACCTCGTTTACAGTACAAGTTCAACATCGCAGAAAGTGAAAAATGGATAAAGAAGTTGTGGTATTTACTTACAAAGCAATATCACTCAGCAATGAAATCTATGTCATCAGGCCCTTAGCAGCACAATGAGTGGATTCAGGTATGATGATTCTAACTGAAATAAGTCACACAGAAAAAGAAACATCATAAGATATCAGTAATACACGGAATGTAAACTTGGCTACACAGGAACTGAATTACAGAACAGAACAGGGTCTCAAATTTAGAAAACCAACTTATGCTTGCTTAAGGGGAAAGGTGAGTTGGGGTGCTGCATAAAACCAGAGATTGAAATGAGCACAGATAAAGTTCCTTAAGCCAAATATGGAATAGACAAGAGCTACTCCTTGCTCAACGAAATGGACTCAACACCGCATATTAAACGCCTAAGAATGTACCTGACTAGTAAGTATCTTAAAACCTATGGATTGCTATGTCTCCGAAAGAGAATCAAGCATGTGTACAGGGGCATAAACGCAGCAGTGATAGGATTGGAGAGGTTCGGTGAGCAAATGAAGACCCTTTGAAGTCATATTGCATGGTACCCATTCCACGGGTTTCAACTACCCAGGTTTAAGGTATTCTTCCTTCAGCTAAAACATGCATGTGGAACCCAGAGTATGATCAACCATGTGATCGGGAGACGTGTTCAAATATGTCTCAGTTTTCCTCCCCTGGTACTCGGGTGCAACATTCCAGACGCTTTACTAACACTCTCCCCACTTGGAGAGTCAGTCCCTTTAACCTCCTGTTTGGCCCAGTTTGCAATTTCTGCGGAAGATGAACAGGAATAGCGAGAACCAATGAGAGACTAGCTGGAGGTGTCTGGACGGGCAAATTTAACTCTCATTTCCCACCAGGAAGAGGAATTAACCAAAGGCTCAGCGTGCCGTGCCGGAACCAGATTAGGGCCTGAAGCCATCCTGCGGTGTTGCGGCCAGGTCACAAGAAAGCGAGTTGAAGAAAGGAGCTCAGGGGCACTGTAATTCACAAACCTGCAGAGTTATAAATGACAGCTATCGTCCAAAAATAGACTGAAGTAAGGCTGCCAAGAGGACTTGAAAGCGGGGCAGAATTGCAGGAAACCGATTTCAGGAGGTAGACTGGAATTGCATTGAAAGCATAGGAAAAGAGGCAGAACGTCCACAATGATGCACTTGGCCAAAAAGGGCGTATGCGTTTTTTCCTGAATATATTCAGGAAAAAACGCATACGCCCTTTTTGGCCAACCAAGCAAGCTTGCAAAGGAAATCTGCACTACAATGAAGTCTCACTTCCCCCCGGTCAAAAGGGCCATCTGAAAAAAGTGTAAAATCCAGAAAGGCAGGACAGGCCATGGAGAACTGGGAGCCTTGTTATGCTGATGGGCGGGATGTAAATTGCCAACAGACACTCGGGAGAAGTGTATGGTGTTTCCTGAAACATCTAAAAAACAAAGCAACAGAGCCTAGGGCACTTCCACTTATGGTCCTATAGCTTAGGGAAATTAAAATCAAAAAGACACAGCCACCCCAAAGTTTGGGACGCCTCTGTTTACAAGAACCTCGTTTACAGTACAAGTTCAACATCGCAGAAAGTGAAAAATGGATAAAGAAGTTGTGGTATTTACTTACAAAGCAATATCACTCAGCAATGAAATCTATGTCATCAGGCCCTTAGCAGCACAATGAGTGGATTCAGGTATGATGATTCTAACTGAAATAAGTCACACAGAAAAAGAAACATCATAAGATATCAGTAATACACGGAATGTAAACTTGGCTACACAGGAACTGAATTACAGAACAGAACAGGGTCTCAAATTTAGAAAACCAACTTATGCTTGCTTAAGGGGAAAGGTGAGTTGGGGTGCTGCATAAAACCAGAGATTGAAATGAGCACAGATAAAGTTCCTTAAGCCAAATATGGAATAGACAAGAGCTACTCCTTGCTCAACGAAATGGACTCAACACCGCATATTAAACGCCTAAGAATGTTCCTGACTAGTAAGTATCTTAAAACCTATGGATTGCTATGTCTCCGAAAGAGAATCAAGCATGTGTACAGGGGCATAAACGCAGCAGTGATAGGATTGGAGAGGTTCGGTGAGCAAATGAAGACCCTTTGAAGTCATATTGCATGGTACCCATTCCACGGGTTTCAACTACCCAGGTTTAAGGTATTCTTCCTTCAGCTAAAACATGCATGTGGAACCCAGAGTATGATCAACCATGTGATCGGGAGACGTGTTCAAATATGTCTCAGTTTTCCTCCCCTGGTACTCGGGTGCAACATTCCAGACGCTTTACTAACACTCTCCCCACTTGGAGAGTCAGAGCCTTTAACCTCCTGTTTGGCCCAGTTTGCAATTTCTGCGGAAGATGAACAGGAATAGCGAGAACCAATGAGAGACTAGCTGGAGGTGTCTGGACGGGCAAATTTAACTCTCATTTCCCACCAGGAAGAGGAATTAACCAAAGGCTCAGCGTGCCGTGCCGGAACCAGATTAGGGCCTGAAGCCATCCTGCGGTGTTGCGGCCAGCTCACAAGAAAGCGAGTTGAAGAAAGGAGCTCAGGGGCACTGTAATTCACAAACCTGCAGAGTTATAAATGACAGCTATCGTCCAAAAATAGACTGAAGTAAGGCTGCCAAGAGGACTTGAAAGCGGGGCAGAATTGCAGGAAACCGATTTCAGGAGGTAGACTGGAATTGCATTGAAAGCATAGGAAAAGAGGCAGAACGTCCACAATGATGCACTTGGCCAAAAAGGGCGTATGCGTTTTTTCCTGAATATATTCAGGAAAAAACGCATACGCCCTTTTTGGCCAACCAAGCAAGCTTGCAAAGGAAATCTGCACTACAATGAAGTCTCACTTCCCCCCGGTCAAAAGGGCCATCTGAAAAAAGTGTAAAATCCAGAAAGGCAGGACAGGCCATGGAGAACTGGGAGCCTTGTTATGCTGATGGGCGGGATGTAAATTGCCAACAGACACTCGGGAGAAGTGTATGGTGTTTCCTGAAACATCTAAAAAACAAAGCAACAGAGCCTAGGGCACTTCCACTTATGGTCCTATAGCTTAGGGAAATTAAAATCAAAAAGACACAGCCACCCCAAAGTTTGGACGCCTCTGTTTACAAGAACCTCGTTTACAGTACAAGTTCAACATCGCAGAAAGTGAAAAATGGATAAAGAAGTTGTGGTATTTACTTACAAAGCAATATCACTCAGCAATGAAATCTATGTCATCAGGCCCTTAGCAGCACAATGAGTGGATTCAGGTATGATGATTCTAACTGAAATAAGTCACACAGAAAAAGAAACATCATAAGATATCAGTAATACACGGAATGTAAACTTGGCTACACAGGAACTGAATTACAGAACAGAACAGGGTCTCAAATTTAGAAAACCAACTTATGCTTGCTTAAGGGGAAAGGTGAGTTGGGGTGCTGCATAAAACCAGAGATTGAAATGAGCACAGATAAAGTTCCTTAAGCCAAATATGGAATAGACAAGAGCTACTCCTTGCTCAACGAAATGGACTCAACACCGCATATTAAACGCCTAAGAATGTACCTGACTAGTAAGTATCTTAAAACCTATGGATTGCTATGTCTCCGAAAGAGAATCAAGCATGTGTACAGGGGCATAAACGCAGCAGTGATAGGATTGGAGAGGTTCGGTGAGCAAATGAAGACCCTTTGAAGTCATATTGCATGGTACCCATTCCACGGGTTTCAACTACCCAGGTTTAAGGTATTCTTCCTTCAGCTAAAACATGCATGTGGAACCCAGAGTATGATCAACCATGTGATCGGGAGACGTGTTCAAATATGTCTCAGTTTTCCTCCCCTGGTACTCGGGTGCAACATTCCAGACGCTTTACTAACACTCTCCCCACTTGGAGAGTCAGCCCTTTAACCTCCTGTTTGGCCCAGTTTGCAATTTCTGCGGAAGATGAACAGGAATAGCGAGAACCAATGAGAGACTAGCTGGAGGTGTCTGGACGGGCAAATTTAACTCTCATTTCCCACCAGGAAGAGGAATTAACCAAAGGCTCAGCGTGCCGTGCCGGAACCAGATTAGGGCCTGAAGCCATCCTGCGGTGTTGCGGCCAGCTCACAAGAAAGCGAGTTGAAGAAAGGAGCTCAGGGGCACTGTAATTCACAAACCTGCAGAGTTATAAATGACACCTATCGTCCAAAAATAGACTGAAGTAAGGCTGCCAAGAGGACTTGGAAGCGGGGCAGAATTGCAGGAAACCGATTTCAGGAGGTAGACTGAAATTGCATTGAAAGCATAGGAAAAGAGGCAGAACGTCCACAATGATGCACTTGGCCAAAAAGGGCGTATGCGTTTTTTCCTGAATATATTCAGGAAAAAACGCATACGCCCTTTTTGGCCAACCAAGCAAGCTTGCAAAGGAAATCTGCACTACAATGAAGTCTCACTTCCCCCCGGTCAAAAGGGCCATCTGAAAAAAGTGTAAAATCCAGAAAGGCAGGACAGGCCATGGAGAACTGGGAGCCTTGTTATGCTGATGGGCGGGATGTAAATTGCCAACAACACTCGGGAGAAGTGTATGGTGTTTCCTGAAACATCTAAAAAACAAAGCAACAGAGCCTAGGGCACTTCCACTTATGGTCCTATAGCTTAGGGAAATTAAAATCAAAAAGACACAGCCACCCCAAAGTTTGGAACGGCTCTGTTTACAAGAACCTCGTTTACAGTACAAGTTCAACATCGCAGAAAGTGAAAAATGGATAAAGAAGTTGTGGTATTTACTTACAAAGCAATATCACTCAGCAATGAAATCTATGTCATCAGGCCCTTAGCAGCACAATGAGTGGATTCAGGTATGATGATTCTAACTGAAATAAGTCACACAGAAAAAGAAACATCATAAGATATCAGTAATACACGGAATGTAAACTTGGCTACACAGGAACTGAATTACAGAACAGAACAGGGTCTCAAATTTAGAAAACCAACTTATGCTTGCTTAAGGGGAAAGGTGAGTTGGGGTGCTGCATAAAACCAGAGATTGAAATGAGCACAGATAAAGTTCCTTAAGCCAAATATGGAATAGACAAGAGCTACTCCTTGCTCAACGAAATGGACTCAACACCGCATATTAAACGCCTAAGAATGTACCTGACTAGTAAGTATCTTAAAACCTATGGATTGCTATGTCTCCGAAAGAGAATCAAGCATGTGTACAGGGGCATAAACGCAGCAGTGATAGGATTGGAGAGGTTCGGTGAGCAAATGAAGACCCTTTGAAGTCATATTGCATGGTACCCATTCCACGGGTTTCAACTACCCAGGTTTAAGGTATTCTTCCTTCAGCTAAAACATGCATGTGGAACCCAGAGTATGATCAACCATGTGATCGGGAGACGTGTTCAAATATGTCTCAGTTTTCCTCCCCTGGTACTCGGGTGCAACATTCCAGACGCTTTACTAACACTCTCCCCACTTGGAGAGTCAGTCCCTTTAACCTCCTGTTTGGCCCAGTTTGCAATTTCTGCGGAAGATGAACAGGAATAGCGAGAACCAATGAGAGACTAGCTGGAGGTGTCTGGACGGGCAAATTTAACTCTCATTTCCCACCAGGAAGAGGAATTAACCAAAGGCTCAGCGTGCCGTGCCGGAACCAGATTAGGGCCTGAAGCCATCCTGCGGTGTTGCGGCCAGCTCACAAGAAAGCGAGTTGAAGAAAGGAGCTCAGGGGCACTGTAATTCACAAACCTGCAGAGTTATAAATGACAGCTATCGTCCAAAAATAGACTGAAGTAAGGCTGCCAAGAGGACTTGAAAGCGGGGCAGAATTGCAGGAAACCGATTTCAGGAGGTAGACTGGAATTGCATTGAAAGCATAGGAAAAGAGGCAGAACGTCCACAATGATGCACTTGGCCAAAAAGGGCGTATGCGTTTTTTCCTGAATATATTCAGGAAAAAACGCATACGCCCTTTTTGGCCAACCAAGCAAGCTTGCAAAGGAAATCTGCACTACAATGAAGTCTCACTTCCCCCCGGTCAAAAGGGCCATCTGAAAAAAGTGTAAAATCCAGAAAGGCAGGACAGGCCATGGAGAACTGGGAGCCTTGTTATGCTGATGGGCGGGATGTAAATTGCCAACAGACACTCGGGAGAAGTGTATGGTGTTTCCTGAAACATCTAAAAAACAAAGCAACAGAGCCTAGGGCACTTCCACTTATGGTCCTATAGCTTAGGGAAATTAAAATCAAAAAGACACAGCCACCCCAAAGTTTGGGACGCCTCTGTTTACAAGAACCTCGTTTACAGTACAAGTTCAACATCGCAGAAAGTGAAAAATGGATAAAGAAGTTGTGGTATTTACTTACAAAGCAATATCACTCAGCAATGAAATCTATGTCATCAGGCCCTTAGCAGCACAATGAGTGGATTCAGGTATGATGATTCTAACTGAAATAAGTCACACAGAAAAAGAAACATCATAAGATATCAGTAATACACGGAATGTAAACTTGGCTACACAGGAACTGAATTACAGAACAGAACAGGGTCTCAAATTTAGAAAACCAACTTATGCTTGCTTAAGGGGAAAGGTGAGTTGGGGTGCTGCATAAAACCAGAGATTGAAATGAGCACAGATAAAGTTCCTTAAGCCAAATATGGAATAGACAAGAGCTACTCCTTGCTCAACGAAATGGACTCAACACCGCATATTAAACGCCTAAGAATGTACCTGACTAGTAAGTATCTTAAAACCTATGGATTGCTATGTCTCCGAAAGAGAATCAAGCATGTGTACAGGGGCATAAACGCAGCAGTGATAGGATTGGAGAGGTTCGGTGAGCAAATGAAGACCCTTTGAAGTCATATTGCATGGTACCCATTCCACGGGTTTCAACTACCCAGGTTTAAGGTATTCTTCCTTCAGCTAAAACATGCATGTGGAACCCAGAGTATGATCAACCATGTGATCGGGAGACGTGTTCAAATATGTCTCAGTTTTCCTCCCTGGTACTCGGGTGCAACATTCCAGACGCTTTACTAACACTCTCCCCACTTGGAGAGTCAGCCCTTTAACCTCCTGTTTGGCCCAGTTTGCAATTTCTGCGGAAGATGAACAGGAATAGCGAGAACCAATGAGAGACTAGCTGGAGGTGTCTGGACGGGCAAATTTAACTCTCATTTCCCACCAGGAAGAGGAATTAACCAAAGGCTCAGCGTGCCGTGCCGGAACCAGATTAGGGCCTGAAGCCATCCTGCGGTGTTGCGGCCAGGTCACAAGAAAGCGAGTTGAAGAAAGGAGCTCAGGGGCACTGTAATTCACAAACCTGCAGAGTTATAAATGACAGCTATCGTCCAAAAATAGACTGAAGTAAGGCTGCCAAGAGGACTTGAAAGCGGGGCAGAATTGCAGGAAACCGATTTCAGGAGGTAGACTGGAATTGCATTGAAAGCATAGGAAAAGAGGCAGAACGTCCACAATGATGCACTTGGCCAAAAAGGGCGTATGCGTTTTTTCCTGAATATATTCAGGAAAAAACGCATACGCCCTTTTTGGCCAACCAAGCAAGCTTGCAAAGGAAATCTGCACTACAATGAAGTCTCACTTCCCCCCGGTCAAAAGGGCCATCTGAAAAAAGTGTAAAATCCAGAAAGGCAGGACAGGCCATGGAGAACTGGGAGCCTTGTTATGCTGATGGGCGGGATGTAAATTGCCAACAGACACTCGGGAGAAGTGTATGGTGTTTCCTGAAACATCTAAAAAACAAAGCAACAGAGCCTAGTGCACTTCCACTTATGGTCCTATAGCTTAGGGAAATTAAAATCAAAAAGACACAGCCACCCCAAAGTTTGGAACGGCTCTGTTTACAAGAACCTCGTTTACAGTACAAGTTCAACATCGCAGAAAGTGAAAAATGGATAAAGAAGTTGTGGTATTTACTTACAAAGCAATATCACTCAGCAATGAAATCTATGTCATCAGGCCCTTAGCAGCACAATGAGTGGATTCAGGTATGATGATTCTAACTGAAATAAGTCACACAGAAAAAGAAACATCATAAGATATCAGTAATACACGGAATGTAAACTTGGCTACACAGGAACTGAATTACAGAACAGAACAGGGTCTCAAATTTAGAAAACCAACTTATGCTTGCTTAAGGGGAAAGGTGAGTTGGGGTGCTGCATAAAACCAGAGATTGAAATGAGCACAGATAAAGTTCCTTAAGCCAAATATGGAATAGACAAGAGCTACTCCTTGCTCAACGAAATGGACTCAACACCCCATATTAAACGCCTAAGAATGTACCTGACTAGTAAGTATCTTAAAACCTATGGATTGCTATGTCTCCGAAAGAGAATCAAGCATGTGTACAGGGGCATAAACGCAGCAGTGATAGGATTGGAGAGGTTCGGTGAGCAAATGAAGACCCTTTGAAGTCATATTGCATGGTACCCATTCCACGGGTTTCAACTACCCAGGTTTAAGGTATTCTTCCTTCAGCTAAAACATGCATGTGGAACCTAGAGTATGATCAACCATGTGATCGGGAGACGTGTTCAAATATGTCTCAGTTTTCCTCCCCTGGTACTCGGGTGCAACATTCCAGACGCTTTACTAACACTCTCCCCACTTGGAGAGTCAGTCCCTTTAACCTCCTGTTTGGCCCAGTTTGCAATTTCTGCGGAAGATGAACAGGAATAGCGAGAACCAATGAGAGACTAGCTGGAGGTGTCTGGACGGGCAAATTTAACTCTCATTTCCCACCAGGAAGAGGAATTAACCAAAGGCTCAGCGTGCCGTGCCGGAACCAGATTAGGGCCTGAAGCCATCCTGCGGTGTTGCGGCCAGGTCACAAGAAAGCGAGTTGAAGAAAGGAGCTCAGGGGCACTGTAATTCACAAACCTGCAGAGTTATAAATGACAGCTATCGTCCAAAAATAGACTGAAGTAAGGCTGCCAAGAGGACTTGAAAGCGGGGCAGAATTGCAGGAAACCGATTTCAGGAGGTAGACTGGAATTGCATTGAAAGCATAGGAAAAGAGGCAGAACGTCCACAATGATGCACTTGGCCAAAAAGGGCGTATGCGTTTTTTCCTGAATATATTCAGGAAAAAACGCATACGCCCTTTTTGGCCAACCAAGCAAGCTTGCAAAGGAAATCTGCACTACAATGAAGTCTCACTTCCCCCCGGTCAAAAGGGCCATCTGAAAAAAGTGTAAAATCCAGAAAGGCAGGACAGGCCATGGAGAACTGGGAGCCTTGTTATGCTGATGGGCGGGATGTAAATTGCCAACAGACACTCGGGAGAAGTGTATGGTGTTTCCTGAAACATCTAAAAAACAAAGCAACAGAGCCTAGGGCACTTCCACTTATGGTCCTATAGCTTAGGGAAATTAAAATCAAAAAGACACAGCCACCCCAAAGTTTGGACGCCTCTGTTTACAAGAACCTCGTTTACAGTACAAGTTCAACATCGCAGAAAGTGAAAAATGGATAAAGAAGTTGTGGTATTTACTTACAAAGCAATATCACTCAGCAATGAAATCTATGTCATCAGGCCCTTAGCAGCACAATGAGTGGATTCAGGTATGATGATTCTAACTGAAATAAGTCACACAGAAAAAGAAACATCATAAGATATCAGTAATACACGGAATGTAAACTTGGCTACACAGGAACTGAATTACAGAACAGAACAGGGTCTCAAATTTAGAAAACCAACTTATGCTTGCTTAAGGGGAAAGGTGAGTTGGGGTGCTGCATAAAACCAGAGATTGAAATGAGCACAGATAAAGTTCCTTAAGCCAAATATGGAATAGACAAGAGCTACTCCTTGCTCAACGAAATGGACTCAACACCGCATATTAAACGCCTAAGAATGTACCTGACTAGTAAGTATCTTAAAACCTATGGATTGCTATGTCTCCGAAAGAGAATCAAGCATGTGTACAGGGGCATAAACGCAGCAGTGATAGGATTGGAGAGGTTCGGTGAGCAAATGAAGACCCTTTGAAGTCATATTGCATGGTACCCATTCCACGGGTTTCAACTACCCAGGTTTAAGGTATTCTTCCTTCAGCTAAAACATGCATGTGGAACCTAGAGTATGATCAACCATGTGATCGGGAGACGTGTTCAAATATGTCTCAGTTTTCCTCCCCTGGTACTCGGGTGCAACATTCCAGACGCTTTACTAACACTCTCCCCACTTGGAGAGTCAGTCCCTTTAACCTCCTGTTTGGCCCAGTTTGCAATTTCTGCGGAAGATGAACAGGAATAGCGAGAACCAATGAGAGACTAGCTGGAGGTGTCTGGACGGGCAAATTTAACTCTCATTTCCCACCAGGAAGAGGAATTAACCAAAGGCTCAGCGTGCCGTGCCGGAACCAGATTAGGGCCTGAAGCCATCCTGCGGTGTTGCGGCCAGGTCACAAGAAAGCGAGTTGAAGAAAGGAGCTCAGGGGCACTGTAATTCACAAACCTGCAGAGTTATAAATGACAGCTATCGTCCAAAAATAGACTGAAGTAAGGCTGCCAAGAGGACTTGAAAGCGGGGCAGAATTGCAGGAAACCGATTTCAGGAGGTAGACTGGAATTGCATTGAAAGCATAGGAAAAGAGGCAGAACGTCCACAATGATGCACTTGGCCAAAAAGGGCGTATGCGTTTTTTCCTGAATATATTCAGGAAAAAACGCATACGCCCTTTTTGGCCAACCAAGCAAGCTTGCAAAGGAAATCTGCACTACAATGAAGTCTCACTTCCCCCGGTCAAAAGGGCCATCTGAAAAAAGTGTAAAATCCAGAAAGGCAGGACAGGCCATGGAGAACTGGGAGCCTTGTTATGCTGATGGGCGGGATGTAAATTGCCAACAGACACTCGGGAGAAGTGTATGGTGTTTCCTGAAACATCTAAAAAACAAAGCAACAGAGCCTAGGGCACTTCCACTTATGGTCCTATAGCTTAGGGAAATTAAAATCAAAAAGACACAGCCACCCCAAAGTTTGGGACGCCTCTGTTTACAAGAACCTCGTTTACAGTACAAGTTCAACATCGCAGAAAGTGAAAAATGGATAAAGAAGTTGTGGTATTTACTTACAAAGCAATATCACTCAGCAATGAAATCTATGTCATCAGGCCCTTAGCAGCACAATGAGTGGATTCAGGTATGATGATTCTAACTGAAATAAGTCACACAGAAAAAGAAACATCATAAGATATCAGTAATACACGGAATGTAAACTTGGCTACACAGGAACTGAATTACAGAACAGAACAGGGTCTCAAATTTAGAAAACCAACTTATGCTTGCTTAAGGGTAAAGGTGAGTTGGGGTGCTGCATAAAACCAGAGATTGAAATGAGCACAGATAAAGTTCCTTAAGCCAAATATGGAATAGACAAGAGCTACTCCTTGCTCAACGAAATGGACTCAACACCGCATATTAAACGCCTAAGAATGTACCTGACTAGTAAGTATCTTAAAACCTATGGATTGCTATGTCTCCGAAAGAGAATCAAGCATGTGTACAGGGGCATAAACGCAGCAGTGATAGGATTGGAGAGGTTCGGTGAGCAAATGAAGACCCTTTGAAGTCATATTGCATGGTACCCATTCCACGGGTTTCAACTACCCAGGTTTAAGGTATTCTTCCTTCAGCTAAAACATGCATGTGGAACCCAGAGTATGATCAACCATGTGATCGGGAGACGTGTTCAAATATGTCTCAGTTTTCCTCCCCTGGTACTCGGGTGCAACATTCCAGACGCTTTACTAACACTCTCCCCACTTGGAGAGTCAGTCCCTTTAACCTCCTGTTTGGCCCAGTTTGCAATTTCTGCGGAAGATGAACAGGAATAGCGAGAACCAATGAGAGACTAGCTGGAGGTGTCTGGACGGGCAAATTTAACTCTCATTTCCCACCAGGAAGAGGAATTAACCAAAGGCTCAGCGTGCCGTGCCGGAACCAGATTAGGGCCTGAAGCCATCCTGCGGTGTTGCGGCCAGCTCACAAGAAAGCGAGTTGAAGAAAGGAGCTCAGGGGCACTGTAATTCACAAACCTGCAGAGTTATAAATGACAGCTATCGTCCAAAAATAGACTGAAGTAAGGCTGCCAAGAGGACTTGAAAGCGGGGCAGAATTGCAGGAAACCGATTTCAGGAGGTAGACTGGAATTGCATTGAAAGCATAGGAAAAGAGGCAGAACGTCCACAATGATGCACTTGGCCAAAAAGGGCGTATGCGTTTTTTCCTGAATATATTCAGGAAAAAACGCATACGCCCTTTTTGGCCAACCAAGCAAGCTTGCAAAGGAAATCTGCACTACAATGAAGTCTCACTTCCCCCCGGTCAAAAGGGCCATCTGAAAAAAGTGTAAAATCCAGAAAGGCAGGACAGGCCATGGAGAACTGGGAGCCTTGTTATGCTGATGGGCGGGATGTAAATTGCCAACAGACACTCGGGAGAAGTGTATGGTGTTTCCTGAAACATCTAAAAAACAAAGCAACAGAGCCTAGGGCACTTCCACTTATGGTCCTATAGCTTAGGGAAATTAAAATCAAAAAGACACAGCCACCCCAAAGTTTGGGACGCCTCTGTTTACAAGAACCTCGTTTACAGTACAAGTTCAACATCGCAGAAAGTGAAAAATGGATAAAGAAGTTGTGGTATTTACTTACAAAGCAATATCACTCAGCAATGAAATCTATGTCATCAGGCCCTTAGCAGCACAATGAGTGGATTCAGGTATGATGATTCTAACTGAAATAAGTCACACAGAAAAAGAAACATCATAAGATATCAGTAATACACGGAATGTAAACTTGGCTACACAGGAACTGAATTACAGAACAGAACAGGGTCTCAAATTTAGAAAACCAACTTATGCTTGCTTAAGGGGAAAGGTGAGTTGGGGTGCTGCATAAAACCAGAGATTGAAATGAGCACAGATAAAGTTCCTTAAGCCAAATATGGAATAGACAAGAGCTACTCCTTGCTCAACGAAATGGACTCAACACCGCATATTAAACGCCTAAGAATGTACCTGACTAGTAAGTATCTTAAAACCTATGGATTGCTATGTCTCCGAAAGAGAATCAAGCATGTGTACAGGGGCATAAACGCAGCAGTGATAGGATTGGAGAGGTTCGGTGAGCAAATGAAGACCCTTTGAAGTCATATTGCATGGTACCCATTCCACGGGTTTCAACTACCAGGTTTAAGGTATTCTTCCTTCAGCTAAAACATGCATGTGGAACCCAGAGTATGATCAACCATGTGATCGGGAGACGTGTTCAAATATGTCTCAGTTTTCCTCCCCTGGTACTCGGGTGCAACATTCCAGACGCTTTACTAACACTCTCCCCACTTGGAGAGTCAGCCCTTTAACCTCCTGTTTGGCCCAGTTTGCAATTTCTGCGGAAGATGAACAGGAATAGCGAGAACCAATGAGAGACTAGCTGGAGGTGTCTGGACGGGCAAATTTAACTCTCATTTCCCACCAGGAAGAGGAATAACCAAAGGCTCAGCGTGCCGTGCCGGAACCAGATTAGGGCCTGAAGCCATCCTGCGGTGTTGCGGCCAGCTCACAAGAAAGCGAGTTGAAGAAAGGAGCTCAGGGGCACTGTAATTCACAAACCTGCAGAGTTATAAATGACAGCTATCGTCCAAAAATAGACTGAAGTAAGGCTGCCAAGAGGACTTGAAAGCGGGGCAGAATTGCAGGAAACCGATTTCAGGAGGTAGACTGGAATTGCATTGAAAGCATAGGAAAAGAGGCAGAACGTCCACAATGATGCACTTGGCCAAAAAGGGCGTATGCGTTTTTTCCTGAATATATTCAGGAAAAAACGCATACGCCCTTTTTGGCCAACCAAGCAAGCTTGCAAAGGAAATCTGCACTACAATGAAGTCTCACTTCCCCCCGGTCAAAAGGGCCATCTGAAAAAAGTGTAAAATCCAGAAAGGCAGGACAGGCCATGGAGAACTGGGAGCCTTGTTATGCTGATGGGCGGGATGTAAATTGCCAACAGACACTCGGGAGAAGTGTATGGTGTTTCCTGAAACATCTAAAAAACAAAGCAACAGAGCCTAGGGCACTTCCACTTATGGTCCTATAGCTTAGGGAAATTAAAATCAAAAAGACACAGCCACCCCAAAGTTTGGGACGCCTCTGTTTACAAGAACCTCGTTTACAGTACAAGTTCAACATCGCAGAAAGTGAAAAATGGATAAAGAAGTTGTGGTATTTACTTACAAAGCAATATCACTCAGCAATGAAATCTATGTCATCAGGCCCTTAGCAGCACAATGAGTGGATTCAGGTATGATGATTCTAACTGAAATAAGTCACACAGAAAAAGAAACATCATAAGATATCAGTAATACACGGAATGTAAACTTGGCTACACAGGAACTGAATTACAGAACAGAACAGGGTCTCAAATTTAGAAAACCAACTTATGCTTGCTTAAGGGGAAAGGTGAGTTGGGGTGCTGCATAAAACCAGAGATTGAAATGAGCACAGATAAAGTTCCTTAAGCCAAATATGGAATAGACAAGAGCTACTCCTTGCTCAACGAAATGGACTCAACACCGCATATTAAACGCCTAAGAATGTACCTGACTAGTAAGTATCTTAAAACCTATGGATTGCTATGTCTCCGAAAGAGAATCAAGCATGTGTACAGGGGCATAAACGCAGCAGTGATAGGATTGGAGAGGTGCGGTGAGCAAATGAAGACCCTTTGAAGTCATATTGCATGGTACCCATTCCACGGGTTTCAACTACCCAGGTTTAAGGTATTCTTCCTTCAGCTAAAACATGCATGTGGAACCAAGAGTATGATCAACCATGTGATCGGGAGACGTGTTCAAATATGTCTCAGTTTTCCTCCCCTGGTACTCGGGTGCAACATTCCAGACGCTTTACTAACACTCTCCCCACTTGGAGAGTCAGTCCTTTAACCTCCTGTTTGGCCCAGTTTGCAATTTCTGCGGAAGATGAACAGGAATAGCGAGAACCAATGAGAGACTAGCTGGAGGTGTCTGGACGGGCAAATTTAACTCTCATTTCCCACCAGGAAGAGGAATTAACCAAAGGCTCAGCGTGCCGTGCCGGAACCAGATTAGGGCCTGAAGCCATCCTGCGGTGTTGCGGCCAGCTCACAAGAAAGCGAGTTGAAGAAAGGAGCTCAGGGGCACTGTAATTCACAAACCTGCAGAGTTATAAATGACAGCTATCGTCCAAAAATAGACTGAAGTAAGGCTGCCAAGAGGACTTGAAAGCGGGGCAGAATTGCAGGAAACCGATTTCAGGAGGTAGACTGGAATTGCATTGAAAGCATAGGAAAAGAGGCAGAACGTCCACAATGATGCACTTGGCCAAAAAGGGCGTATGCGTTTTTTCCTGAATATATTCAGGAAAAAACGCATACGCCCTTTTTGGCCAACCAAGCAAGCTTGCAAAGGAAATCTGCACTACAATGAAGTCTCACTTCCCCCCGGTCAAAAGGGCCATCTGAAAAAAGTGTAAAATCCAGAAAGGCAGGACAGGCCATGGAGAACTGGGAGCCTTGTTATGCTGATGGGCGGGATGTAAATTGCCAACAACACTCGGGAGAAGTGTATGGTGTTTCCTGAAACATCTAAAAAACAAAGCAACAGAGCCTAGGGCACTTCCACTTATGGTCCTATAGCTTAGGGAAATTAAAATCAAAAAGACACAGCCACCCCAAAGTTTGGGACGCCTCTGTTTACAAGAACCTCGTTTACAGTACAAGTTCAACATCGCAGAAAGTGAAAAATGGATAAAGAAGTTGTGGTATTTACTTACAAAGCAATATCACTCAGCAATGAAATCTATGTCATCAGGCCCTTAGCAGCACAATGAGTGGATTCAGGTATGATGATTCTAACTGAAATAAGTCACACAGAAAAAGAAACATCATAAGATATCAGTAATACACGGAATGTAAACTTGGCTACACAGGAACTGAATTACAAAACAGAACAGGGTCTCAAATTTAGAAAACCAACTTATGCTTGCTTAAGGGGAAAGGTGAGTTGGGGTGCTGCATAAAACCAGAGATTGAAATGAGCACAGATAAAGTTCCTTAAGCCAAATATGGAATAGACAAGAGCTACTCCTTGCTCAACGAAATGGACTCAACACCGCATATTAAACGCCTAAGAATGTACCTGACTAGTAAGTATCTTAAAACCTATGGATTGCTATGTCTCCGAAAGAGAATCAAGCATGTGTACAGGGGCATAAACGCAGCAGTGATAGGATTGGAGAGGTTCGGTGAGCAAATGAAGACCCTTTGAAGTCATATTGCATGGTACCCATTCCACGGGTTTCAACTACCCAGGTTTAAGGTATTCTTCCTTCAGCTAAAACATGCATGTGGAACCCAGAGTATGATCAACCATGTGATCGGGAGACGTGTTCAAATATGTCTCAGTTTTCGTACCCTGGTACTCGGGTGCAACATTCCAGACGCTTTACTAACACTCTCCCCACTTGGAGAGTCAGTCCCTTTAACCTCCTGTTTGGCCCAGTTTGCAATTTCTGCGGAAGATGAACAGGAATAGCGAGAACCAATGAGAGACTAGCTGGAGGTGTCTGGACGGGCAAATTTAACTCTCATTTCCCACCAGGAAGAGGAATTAACCAAAGGCTCAGCGTGCCGTGCCGGAACCAGATTAGGGCCTGAAGCCATCCTGCGGTGTTGCGGCCAGGTCACAAGAAAGCGAGTTGAAGAAAGGAGCTCAGGGGCACTGTAATTCACAAACCTGCAGAGTTATAAATGACAGCTATCGTCCAAAAATAGACTGAAGTAAGGCTGCCAAGAGGACTTGAAAGCGGGGCAGAATTGCAGGAAACCGATTTCAGGAGGTAGACTGGAATTGCATTGAAAGCATAGGAAAAGAGGCAGAACGTCCACAATGATGCACTTGGCCAAAAAGGGCGTATGCGTTTTTTCCTGAATATATTCAGGAAAAAACGCATACGCCCTTTTTGGCCAACCAAGCAAGCTTGCAAAGGAAATCTGCACTACAATGAAGTCTCACTTCCCCCCGGTCAAAAGGGCCATCTGAAAAAAGTGTAAAATCCAGAAAGGCAGGACAGGCCATGGAGAACTGGGAGCCTTGTTATGCTGATGGGCGGGATGTAAATTGCCAACAGACACTCGGGAGAAGTGTATGGTGTTTCCTGAAACATCTAAAAAACAAAGCAACAGAGCCTAGGGCACTTCCACTTATGGTCCTATAGCTTAGGGAAATTAAAATCAAAAAGACACAGCCACCCCAAAGTTTGGGACGCCTCTGTTTACAAGAACCTCGTTTACAGTACAAGTTCAACATCGCAGAAAGTGAAAAATGGATAAAGAAGTTGTGGTATTTACTTACAAGCAATATCACTCAGCAATGAAATCTATGTCATCAGGCCCTTAGCAGCACAATGAGTGGATTCAGGTATGATGATTCTAACTGAAATAAGTCACACAGAAAAAGAAACATCATAAGATATCACTAATACACGGAATGTAAACTTGGCTACACAGGAACTGAATTACAGAACAGAACAGGGTCTCAAATTTAGAAAACCAACTTATGCTTGCTTAAGGGGAAAGGTGAGTTGGGGTGCTGCATAAAACCAGAGATTGAAATGAGCACAGATAAAGTTCCTTAAGCCAAATATGGAATAGACAAGAGCTACTCCTTGCTCAACGAAATGGACTCAACACCCCATATTAAACGCCTAAGAATGTACCTGACTAGTAAGTATCTTAAAACCTATGGATTGCTATGTCTCCGAAAGAGAATCAAGCATGTGTACAGGGGCATAAACGCAGCAGTGATAGGATTGGAGAGGTTCGGTGAGCAAATGAAGACCCTTTGAAGTCATATTGCATGGTACCCATTCCACGGGTCTCAACTCCCAGGTTTAAGGTATTCTTCCTTCAGCTAAAACATGCATGTGGAACCCAGAGTATGATCAACCATGTGATCGGGAGACGTGTTCAAATATGTCTCAGTTTTCCTCCCCTGGTACTCGGGTGCAACATTCCAGACGCTTTACTAACACTCTCCCCACTTGGAGAGTCAGCGCCTTTAACCTCCTGTTTGGCCCAGTTTGCAATTTCTGCGGAAGATGAACAGGAATAGCGAGAACCAATGAGAGACTAGCTGGAGGTGTCTGGACGGGCAAATTTAACTCTCATTTCCCACCAGGAAGAGGAATTAACCAAAGGCTCAGCGTGCCGTGCCGGAACCAGATTAGGGCCTGAAGCCATCCTGCGGTGTTGCGGCCAGCTCACAAGAAAGCGAGTTGAAGAAAGGAGCTCAGGGGCACTGTAATTCACAAACCTGCAGAGTTATAAATGACAGCTATCGTCCAAAAATAGACTGAAGTAAGGCTGCCAAGAGGACTTGAAAGCGGGGCAGAATTGCAGGAAACCGATTTCAGGAGGTAGACTGGAATTGCATTGAAAGCATAGGAAAAGAGGCAGAACGTCCACAATGATGCACTTGGCCAAAAAGGGCGTATGCGTTTTTTCCTGAATATATTCAGGAAAAAACGCATACGCCCTTTTTGGCCAACCAAGCAAGCTTGCAAAGGAAATCTGCACTACAATGAAGTCTCACTTCCCCCCGGTCAAAAGGGCCATCTGAAAAAAGTGTAAAATCCAGAAAGGCAGGACAGGCCATGGAGAACTGGGAGCCTTGTTATGCTGATGGGCGGGATGTAAATTGCCAACAGACACTCGGGAGAAGTGTATGGTGTTTCCTGAAACATCTAAAAAACAAAGCAACAGAGCCTAGGGCACTTCCACTTATGGTCCTATAGCTTAGGGAAATTAAAATCAAAAAGACACAGCCACCCCAAAGTTTGGGACGGCTCTGTTTACAAGAACCTCTTTGCCGTACAAGTTCAATATCCAGAAAGTGAAAAATGGATAAAGAAGTTGTGGTACTTACTGTACAACAGAATACCACTCAGCAATGAAATCTATGTCATCAGGCCCGTAGCAGCATAATGAGTGGATTCAGGTACGATGATTCTAACTGAAATAAGTCACACAGAAAAAGAAACATCATAAGATATCACTAATACACGGAATGTGAACTTGGCTACACATGAACTGAATTACAAAACAGAACAGGGTCTCAAGTTTAGAAAACCAACTTATGCTTGCTTAAGGAGGAAGGTGAGTTGGGGTGCTGCATAAAACCAGAGTTTGAAATAGCACAGATAAAGTTCCTAAGCCAAATATGTAATAGACAAGAGCTACCCTTGCTCAACGAAATGGACTCAACAATGAGGTATCACCTCACACCTGGTAGAATAGGCATCATTGAAAATCTACAAACAAAAAATGCTGGAAAGGGTGTGGAGAAAAGGAACCCTCTTCCACTATTGTTGGGAATATAAATTGATACAGTCATTATGGAGAACAATATGGAATTTCTTAAGAAACTAACAATAGAATTACCATATGATACAGCAATCCCAGTACTGGACATATACCCAGACAAAACCATAAATCAAAAAGAGTCATTCACCGCAATGTTCATTGCATCACTATTTACAATATCGAGGTAATGGAAGCAACCTAAATGCCCACAGACAGACGAATGCATAAAGCTGTGGTACATATATAAAATGGAATATTACTAAGCCATGAAAAGGAATGAAATTGGGTCATTTGTAGAGACGTCGATGGATCTAGAGACTGTCATACAGAGTGAAGTAAGTCAGAAAGAGAAAAACAAATCTTGTATATTCATGCATATATGTGGAACCTAGAAAAACTGTACAGATTAACCATTTTGCAAGGCATAAATAGAGCAACAGATGTAGACAACAAACGTATGGACAACAAGGGGGGAAAGCTGTTGGGGGGGTGGTGGTGGGAGGAGTTGAGAGACTGGGATTGGCATGTATACATTTATATGTATAAAATAGATAACCAATAAGAACCTGCTGTATAAAAATATAAAATAAAATTCAAAATTAAAAAGAATAAAATTAAAAAATAAAACAGAAAAAACAATTATTCCCTGCACATACATGTATTTATATGAATAAATTATTTCCATGCTTATATCTGTAAATACAAAAAAGAGGAATAAAATCTACCTTGAACCAAAAACGAAAAAGAGAAAAAAACACAGAACCCACCAGTTACACAGAGGAAAACCGTATCAGGGCACTTGCTCCAGTTGTAAACAATTCTGAAGTTGGTCAGTGGTGGGGAATCGTCTCCCATTCAGCCAGCAGCCCCACGCAACAAGCGTCCTCATTGCAAAGCTGGGGCACCGTGCCGAGGCATCTGTGAGTAAACGTGAGCTGAGCCCCAGGCCAGTTGCTGCTGAACTATTCCCACCCGTCCCAGGTAAAACACCTGAATATATACAAGGACTTGAAAGCCTAGAGGAAGGGCCATAGAGCCACACGAGTGACAGCATGCCGGCCGACTTGGTGCCTGCAGGCCAGCCAGGATGGTCCTGGCCCTGGGTGCTCTTCTGGAAGATTTCCATTTCCCTGCCTGAGATACCCGTCCTGTCCCTGCCCCCACTGCTTTTTTCCTTCCTCACCTCTGCCCAGGGAGAAATTCCAGCAGCAGGTATGGGTGACACATCCTCTTCTTTAGCAGGTGGCAGCCTGGCAACTGCTGCAGAAAGTCCAGCAGAGCCCCACTCACACTGGGCCACCCACAAAGCCGTGGCCTCTCACTCCCTCCCACCAGCCCAGCCCCGAGACTGCTGACAGGGCAGAGAAAATGGCGTCAGGCACGGCTGCAGGGGCTCTTGCTGCCTGGAGTGGTATTTATATTGATCTCAACCCAGGCACACCTGGGGAGGGCTGGCCGGCACGGTAAGGCTGCCCAGGTCAGCCAATCATCACCCCTCAGGGGCTCACAGTTGCAGAAAATGGAACTTGCTGAACCGGCCAGGTCCAAGGAACAGGTGTGGGCTCCTGAGAGTCAGGATAGACAAGGGGCTGCAGCTTTGGCTTGTTTTCTAATCATTTTATCTGGCCCATGAGTGGGAGACAACTTCAAGAAAACCCTCTCCTAATGAGAGGAACCCAGGAGTCAGGAGAGGAGGGGTGGGTGGTGGTTGGAGACAGAGGCCTGGTGCCCCGGGTGCAGTGGAAGTCTCTGGAAGACCAGGTGGAGGGAGGCCTCACGGAGTGATGCCCAGGGTCACAGACCTGTCGCAGCTGCTGTTTGTTAGTTCAAGTCCTGCTCTGAGGTGCTCTGTGTCAGCTCTGAGCGACAGGTGAGCTGGGGTGCTCTGCAATGAGGGCTATGTGCACGGTTCCTGTGTGCCCAGCCCTGCCACGGTACCTGCAAGGGTAGCTCTGTATCCTGGGAGGGGCCTGACCACGAGAGCCCCGTGGGCTGGGGTGGGGGTGGGGTACCTGCCCAGGTGAGCTCCATATTCTGGGATTGGTCTGACCACGAGAGCCCCATGGGCTGCTGGGGACCTGGTAAAGGATGTCAGGACAGTCAGTGAAGCCACCGAGGATATACCTCCAGTTGCTCCTAATTCCTACACCCTGCTGGTCATTCTACCAACCACCAGGACATGGTATTCTGTATTAGTCTTCAATGATGCCTTCTTTTGTATTCCATTAGTCCCAGAGTCACAAGAAATTTTGGCTTGTGAGTGGCAGGACTCAACATACAACTAAAACAATACTTCCGGGCCGTCTGGCCCCAAGGGTGCAAAAATTCCCACACCATCTTTGGGGAAAGCTTAGCTAAAGACCTAAAAGTTCTACCTCTGGAAAAGGAAACCCTCCTTCAATATGCAGACGACATTCTGATCACCAGCCCTACTAAGGAGGCCTCTGAACTACCAAGCCAATAAAGGATAGAAGTTGTCCAAGAAAAAGCTCAAATATCACAGACTGCGGTGACCTGCCTGGGCTTCATTCTCACAGAAGGTCAGAGAAGCCCATCCCAGGAAAGGGAAGAAACCATTTTCAGCCTTACCCCTTTCTAAAACTAGAAGACAGCTTAGGGGTTCCTGGGAGGCCAGGGTTTGCTGCTTCTGGATCCCTAACTACAGTCTACTAGCTGGGCCTCTATATGAAACACTGAAAGGAAAAGATGATGATCCTTTTGAATAGAATCCAGAAGTGGCCTTTCAAGAATGGAAAGAGCAGTCAATTCAGACCCTTGCCCTGGAACTCCCTAATTTAGCTAAACCCTTTGACCTTTACATTCCCGGTGAAAGGTGAATCGCCATTGGAGAATTAGTGCAAAAACTGGGACCACTTGAAATGGAACAATGCAAGAATGCCATCCAGGTAGGATAAACTACGGTCACTAAGGGGCTTGGCCCACTGCCACATCTGGCCAAGATACTGGCGGTATCTAAAAACCTGGAAATCAGCAGCCCAAAAGGCCACCTCCCTCCTAAGGGAAAGGACCCCACGTGGTGATCCTAACCACCAACCATGCCCTGAAGTTGCAGGGTTCGCTCCGTGGGCACACCGACCTCGAGTGAGGAGGCCCTCCAACTCCAACATCCAGAGAGATAACCGGGGGCAACAGGGCACCATGACGACTCGTGTGAACATCACTTGACCTGGAGTTTCTCTCATAAAACAACAAGAGTGTGTCCCAAAAGAGTAGACTACTGCTTGCAGGACTTACTGCACCCAGAGGGGAGCTAATAATCTTGGCGGGGGAACAGTATACCACACTGTCACCATAGAAAAGCCTACAGACACCGTGATGATGGTGGCCAATAAGACCGGCTGGACTCCTGTTTACTTCAAAAGGCTGTTGACTCAGTAGCCATCATGGTCCTTGGTCACCACTGACCCTGGACTGTCTGGGAGTTGAGCGGGCAGGGCTCTGACACCTGGTGCTGTTTGTACGTTAATTCAGGGGCCTAACTGAAGAAAGCGCAGACTACTGGTCAGAGCATCTAGGCTGGCAGAGACGGTCAGCCTAAGGTGGCCGAACAAATGTGGGGCGGGGTGAAACCGGCCCCCACAGCGTCTCTGCACATCTCTTTCCTGGACCCTTAAAGGTCATTAGAATCTATAACACTTCCAATGCTGGTGCTCAGGTGGACGAGCAGGGAGGCAGGGGTCCTGGGGACAATCAACGTCACCGGGAGGCTGCTGGGGAGAAGCTCTGACCCTCGCCCCAGGGTATGAGGGCTCCCAACTCAGCACTCAGCAGTTACAGAAGAAGGGTCTGCACCCTCAGCACTCCAAGAATGAGGAACGGGACAAAAGGCAGAGGAGGGGTTTGTCCCCAGCAAAGCCCATTAAAAATCCCTGGGAGATAAAAATAGAATCTGGGCAATAAAGTCAAGTCTAACCTTTTTATCCTTTGTGCTTTGTCTAATTTCACGTGCTCCTAGGGTCCCGCATGCAGAGGTTCCACACCCGGCACTTCAGACCAGATTTCCTAGTGCAGAATGGCTGGGTCGACACCTCAGCTCCTGGGGCCCAGTGCAGACTCCACGATATAGAGCCTGAGCTACAGCCAACCCGGCCCTCGAGAGCTCCGCCGCCTCCCTCCCTCCCACTGACTCTGACAGGATCTCTACACAGCAGCCCAGCCCACAGCCCACGGGGTAGTGCATGCTCTCACCTCTCCATTCTCTGATCAAAATATAAAGTTTCCTTTGCTTGTGAACCAAACTCAGTCTCGATCTGTTGGCCCCAATGACACTGGGCAGGGGGACACTTGTTGGGGTCCACTCTGGAGGATCAGTAACAGAAATTGAGACTATTGTAACCTCAATGAACAGATGTGTGAGCCAAACTGTAGTTAACATAGAACAGTGTATAAGGCTCGGGTAAAATAAGATGTTTTTAACACTTCCATTTGATATTTCCATCACTTTTTATAAGCAAGTTCAGTGAAAAGGTTTGTCTTATTTGTCAGGTCAATATTAGAGAAACGAAGTGATTTCTTTCCAAGGATGTACAGCTAATAATCTTGGTTAAACCTTCAATCTTGTTTTAAATGCTTTTCCATTGAAAATGATACCTCTCTTTCAGCTCCCCCATTTCTGAGAAGTATAAAATCTTATAATTTATTATTACCAAAGGGGAAAGGTGGGAGGAGGGATAAATTAACAGTTTGGAATGAACACATACACACTGCTATGTATAAAATAGATCATCAACAAGGAACTACTGTATAGCACAGGGAACTACACTCAACATTTTGCAATAACCTATAGGGGAAATAATCTGAAAAAGAATAGATATTTTTATTGACATCATCTATCAATGACAGTTAAAGTGTAGCCTAAGGGAAGCTGGTGGTGAGTGCTTCTGACCCTGAAGACTTCAATCATCTAAAGTTTGGACTCTGCCTACTTCCCAAGGCCCTTAATGAACATATGTGTAGCCGTAGCTTAAAAAATTCCCCAGTTTGGGTTTCGGGGAGACACTGATTTTGAAAAAGCCCTGGTGTTCTCCTTACATGAATGGGACTCTTCCTACTGCTAAAACATGTCTGTCACACCCAGAGGATGGTATACCGTCTGATCGGGAAGAGTTTGGAAAAGGCATCTCATCTCCTCATCTCCTGGTGCTCGGGTTCAACCCTCCAGCGTCTTTACTAACAGTCTCCCCACTTGGAGATGTCAGCACTGTCAACATCCTGTTGCGTACAGTTTGGAATTTGTCCAGAGATGAAGCGGAAGGATGAGGAACAATGAGAGACAAGTCCTAGGTGTTCAGACAGGCACATGTCACTCTAATTTCCAATCAGGAAGACGAATTGACCAAAGGCTAGGGTTGCCCATGGAAACAGTATAGGGCTTGAGGAAATCCCGCTGCTTTGTGGCCAGTTCCCATAAACACGAGTTGAACAATGGAACTCAGGGGCAGTAAAATTCACAAACTGCAGAGTTGAAAATATCCATCACTGAAAAATGTCTGAGGAAAGTCAGAGAAAAGGACTTGTAAGCAAGGGAGAATGGCAGGAAAGGGATTTGAGGAGGTAGAAAGGACTCGCCATTAAGCACAAGAAAAGGAGCTGAACATTGCCAACATTGCAGTTGGCCAAAAAGGGTGTATGCGTTCTTTTCTGTATATATTCAAGAAAAGGGCATACACTTTTTTAGCCAACCAAACAGGTGGGCACTGGAAGTCAATACTACAAAAGATATCACTTCGCATCAGTCAAAGAGCCATCCTCATAAAGCGTAAACAACAGAAATGCAGGACAGGGCAACGAGAAGAGGGAGCCCTGTGAGACTTATAGTGGAAATGTATATTGCCAACGGCCATTCTGGAGAAGTGTATTGTGTTTACTAAAGCATCTAAAAAATGAGCTACAGAGCATAGGGCACTTGCACTCATGGGCGTATATCTTGGGAAAAACAAAAATCGAGAGGACACAGCACCCCAATGTTTACCCCCTCTCTGTTTAAAGATCCTCGACTAGGATATAACTTAAATGTCTCTGGAGGGAAAAAATGGATAGAGATGTGGTACTTAGGTAGAGTGGAATATTATTCAGCCTGGAAATCAATGAAATATGGCCAGTTGTAACAACTCCGGAGGAGTTACGTATGATCATTCTAAGTGACAGAATTCAAAAAGAAAAAGACACATATCATAAGATATCACTTAAAGGTGGAATCCAAACTGGCTACACATGAAATAAATTACAAAACACAAACAGAGTCAAATATGTAGAAAACACGCATAAGGCTGCTAAACGGGAAAGGTGGGGAGGGGTGAGGCATCATCCAGGAGGTTGAAATTAGCAAAGATACCATTCCAAATACCAAACTGATAATCAACAAGGCCTACACGGTAGCTAAAAGAACTGCACTCAGCACACTCAAGTCACCGGAAAAGAATATATACGACTGGTAAGAATCTGAAAAAGAATTTATTGATGTCTCTCTGTACGCGAATCAAGTGGATGTACAGCAGCAAGAAACAGAGCTTTGAAAATCAGCTGTAACCAATATAGTAATAAATTGAAAAAAATAAACGACAGAGAGACAGAGAAAACCTCTTACAACTTTTCTCAGGGACGGTGATGCAACATGGATTGAACACATCTAGACCCACAGCAGGATGAGACATAAGGCTGGAAACTGTTTGCGCTAAGAGAAATGTGAGGTTGGGTGAGGAAATGCACACCCTTTAAAGTAATACTACCTGGTACCCATTCAATGGGTCCAAATCTGCAGGTTCAAGGGATCTTCCTACAGCTAAAACATGCATGGAAACCCAGAGGACTGTACACCATGTGATCGGGAGATGTGTCTAAAATGCACCTCATTTATCCTCTCCTGGTGCTCCTGTTCACCATTCCAGCCACGCTACTTAGAATCTCCCCACTTGGAGAATCAGCACATTTAAACTTCTGTTTCACACATTTTGCAATTTGTGAGGAGGATGAACGGGAAGAGGGGGAACCAATGAGAGAAGAGTTGTAGGGGTTTGGACGGGCACATATCACTCTAATTTCCCATTAAGAATAAGAATTAAAGAAAGGCTCAGCCTGCCTCGCCGGAGCCAAAATAGGGCCTGAAGCAATCCTGCGGTGTTGCGGCCAGCTCACAAAAGAGCAACTTAAAAAATGGAGCTCAGGGTCACTGCAATTCACAAACCTGCAGAGTTATAAATGAAAACTAACGTCCAAAATATGTTGAGGTAAGGCAAAGAAGAGGATCTGAATGCAAGACAGAATTGCAAGAAACAGATTTCAAGAGATAGATTGGACTCGTCTTTAACGCATATGAAAAGCGGCAGAATTTCGACAATGATGCAGTTGGCCCAAAAGGGCGTATGCGTTTTTTCCTGATTATATCCAGGAAAAAACGCATACGCACTTTATGGGCAACGAAGCAAGCAAGCAATGCAAATGTGCACTACAAAGAAGTCTCACTTCCCACCGGTCAAAAGGGCCATCTGAAAAAAGTGTAAAATCCAGAAAGGCAGGACAGGCCATGGAGAACTGGGAGCCTTGTTATGCTGATGGGCAGTGTGTGAACTGCCGAGAGCCACTCTGGAGAAGTGTATGGTGGTTCCTAAACATCTAAAAAACAGAGCAACAGAGCATAGGACACTTCCAATCATGGGAGTATATCTAGGGAAGTCTAAAATCAACAAGACACAAGCACACCACAGTTTAGGGCTACTCTGTTTACAAGAACCTCAACTTCAGTACACCTTAAATATCCCAGGAAAGAGAACAATGGATAAAGAAGATGTGGTACTTATGTACAATGGAATATCTCTCACCATGAAATCAATGTAATAAGGCTAGTAGCAGCATAATGAGTGGATTCAGGTATGATGATTCTAACTGAAATAAGTCACACAGAAAAAGAAACATCATAAGATATCACTTATAGAGGGAGGGTAAATATGGCTGCACAAGAAATGAATTACAGAACAGAACAGTGTCTCAAATTTAGAAAACACACTTATGTCAGCTTAAGGGGAAAGGTGAGTTGGGGTGCTGCATAAAACCAGAGATTGAAATGAGCACAGATAAAGTTCCTTAAGCCAAATAGGTATTAGACAAGATCTACACCTTGCTCAACGAAATGGCCTCAACACACCCTATACACCGCAGAGAAATATATCTGAGGAATAAGAATCTTAAAACCCATGTATTGATATATCTCCATAAGGGAATCAAGTGTGTGCAGAGCGGCACAAACACAGCAGTGAAAAGGAGCTAAACCCCATTATAGAAATAAATTTTAAAAACAAAACGCTGAAACAATGAAAGAGAGAAAAATTCTTACAAAATTCGCTCAGGGGCTGTGATGCAACCTGGATTGACCACATATAAACCACAGCTGGATAAGACATAAGGCTGGACACTTGGGCTGACAGGATTGGTGAGCTTTGGTGAGCAACTGCCGAAAGTTTAATGCAATACTTCATGCTACTCAGTCCAAGGGTCCCAACACTCCAGGTTGAGGGAATCTTCCTACAGCTAAACCATGCTTGGTAAACCCAGCGACTTGTATACCATATGATCGGGAAAGGTTTCTAAAACGCACCTCATTTTTCCTCTCCTGGGGCTCCGGATCGACATTCCAGCCGCTTTACTAACAACATCCCCACATGGAGTCAATGCCTTTAAGTTCTGGTTGGCCCAGTCTGCAATTAGTGCAGAGGATGAATGGGAATAGGGGAACCAATGAGAAACTAGCTGTAGGGTTTCAATGGGCACATGTCACTCTCATTTCACATCAGTAAGAGAATTAACCAAAGGCTCAGCAAGGTGCCCCAGAAGAAAATAGGGCTTCAAGGAATCCTGTGGTTATGGGGCAAGACCACAAAAAAAGAGCTTGAAAAAGGAGCTCAGGGCCACTGTAATTCACAAACCTGCAGAGTTATAAAGACAACTATTTTCAAAAAATATATTGAAGTAAGGCTATGAAGAGGCATTGAAAGCAAGGCAGAATTGCAGGAAACCGATTTCAGGAGGTAGACTGGAATTGCATTGAAAGCATAGGAAGAGAGTCAGAACTCCACAATGATGCACTTGGCCAAAAAGGGCGTATGCGTTTTTTCCTGAATATATTCAGGAAAAAACGCATACGCCCTTTTTGGCCAACCAAGCAAGCTTGCAAAGGAAATCTGCACTACAATGAAGTCTCACTTCCCCCGGATCAAAAGGGCCATCTGAAAAAAGTGTAAAATCCAGAAAGGCAGGACAGGCCATGGAGAACTGGGAGCCTTGTTATGCTGATGGGCGGGATGTAAATTGCCAACAGACACTCTGGAGAAGTGTATGGTGTTTCCTGAAACATCTAAAAAACAAAGCAACAGAGCCTAGGGCACTTCCACTTATGGTCCTATAGCTTAGGGAAATTAAAATCAAAAAGACACAGCCACCCCAAAGTTTGGGACGCTTCCGTTTACAAGAACCTCGTTTACCGTACAAGTTCAATATCACATAAAGTGAAAAATGGATAAAGAACTTGTGGTACTTACGTACAATGCAATATCACTCAGCAATGAAATCTATGTCATCAGGCCCGTAGCAGCATAATGAGTGGATTCAGGTATGATGATTCTAACTGAAATAAGTCACACAGAAAAAGAAACATCATAAGATATCACTAATACACGGAATGTAAACTTGGCTACACAGGAACTGAATTACAAAACAGAACAGGGTCTCAAATTTAGAAAACCAACTTATGCTTGCTTAAGGGGAAAGGTGAGTTGGGGTGCTGCATAAAACCAGAGATTGAAATGAGCACAGATAAAGTTCCTTAAGCCAAATATGGAATAGACAAGAGCTACTCCTTGCTCAACGAAATGGACTCAACACCCCATATTAAACGCCTAAGAATGTACCTGACTAGTAAGTATCTTAAAACCTATGGATTGCTATGTCTCCGAAAGAGAATCAAGCATGTGTACAGGGGCATAAACGCAGCAGTGATAGGATTGGAGAGGTTCGGTGAGCAAATGAAGACCCTTTGAAGTCATATTGCATGGTACCCATTCCACGGGTCTCAACTCTCCAGGTTTAAGGTATTCTTCCTTCAGCTAAAACATGCATGTGGAACCCAGAGTATGATCAACCATGTGAACGGGAGACGTGTTCAAATATGTCTCAGTTTTCCTCCCCTGGTACTCGGGTGCAACATTCCAGACGCTTTACTAACACTCTCCCACTTGGAGAGTCAGCGCCTTTAACCTCCTGTTTGGCCCAGTTTGCAATTTCTGCGGAAGATGAACAGGAATAGGGAGAACCAATGAGAGACTAGCTGGAGGTGTCTGGACGGGCAAATTTAACTCTCATTTCCCACCAGGAAGAGGAATAACCAAAGGCTCAGCGTGCCGTGCCGGAACCAGATTAGGGCCTGAAGCCATCCTGCGGTGTTGCGGCCAGCTCACAAGAAAGCGAGTTGAAGAAAGGAGCTCAGGGGCACTGTAATTCACAAACCTGCAGAGTTATAAATGACAGCTATCGTCCAAAAATAGACTGAAGTAAGGCTGCCAAGAGGACTTGAAAGCGGGGCAGAATTGCAGGAAACCGATTTCAGGAGGTAGACTGGAATTGCATTGAAAGCATAGGAAAAGAGGCAGAACGTCCACAATGATGCACTTGGCCAAAAAGGGCGTATGCGTTTTTTCCTGAATATATTCAGGAAAAAACGCATACGCCCTTTTTGGCCAACCAAGCAAGCTTGCAAAGGAAATCTGCACTACAATGAAGTCTCACTTCCCCCCGGTCAAAAGGGCCATCTGAAAAAAGTGTAAAATCCAGAAAGGCAGGACAGGCCATGGAGAACTGGGAGCCTTGTTATGCTGATGGGCGGGATGTAAATTGCCAACAGACACTCGGGAGAAGTGTATGGTGTTTCCTGAAACATCTAAAAAACAAAGCAACAGAGCCTAGGGCACTTCCACTTATGGTCCTATAGCTTAGGGAAATTAAAATCAAAAAGACACAGCCACCCCAAATTTGGGACGGCTCTTTTTACAAGAATCTCTTCTACGGCACAAGTTAAATATCCCAGAGAGCAAAAATGGATAAAGAAGTTGTGGTACTTCTGTACAACAGAATACCACTCAGCAATGAAATCTATGTCACAGGCCCGTAGCAGCATAATGAGTGGATTGAGGCACGATGATTCTAAGTGAAATAAGTCACACAGAAAAAGAAACATCATAAGGTATCACTAATACACGGAATGTGAACTTGGCTACACATGAACTGAATTACAAAACAGAACAGGGTCTCAAATTTAGAAAACCAACTTATGCTTGCTTAAGGGGGAGGTGAGTTGGGGTGCTGCATAAAAGCAGAGTTTGAAATTAGCACAGATACCGTTCCATAAGCCAAATATGTAATAGACAAGAGCTACCCCTTGCTCAACGAAATGGATTCAACAATGAGGTATCACCTCACACCTGGTAGAATAGGCATCATTGAAAATCTACAAACAAAAAATGCTGGAAAGGGTGTGGAGAAAAGGAACCCTCTTCCACTATTGTTGGGAATATAAATTGATACAGTCATTATGGAGAACAATATGGAATTTCTTAAGAAACTAACAATAGAATTACCATATGATACAGCAATCCCAGTACTGGACATATACCCAGACAAAACCATAAATCAAAAAGAGTCATTCACCGCAATGTTCATTGCATCACTATTTACAATATCGAGGTAATGGAAGCAACCTAAATGCCCACAGACAGACGAATGCATAAAGCTGTGGTACATATATAAAATGGAATATTACTAAGCCATGAAAAGGAATGAAATTGGGTCATTTGTAGAGACGTCGATGGATCTAGAGACTGTCATACAGAGTGAAGTAAGTCAGAAAGAGAAAAACAAATCTTGTATATTCATGCATATATGTGGAACCTAGAAAAACTGTACAGATTAACCATTTTGCAAGGCATAAATAGAGCAACAGATGTAGACAACAAACGTATGGACAACAAGGGGGGAAAGCTGTTGGGGGTGGTGGTGGGAGGAGTTGAGAGACTGGATTGGCATGTATACATTTATATGTATAAAATAGATAACCAATAAGAACCTGCTGTATAAAAATATAAAATAAAATTCAAAATTAAAAAGAAATAAAATTTAAAAAATAAAACAGAAAAAACAATTATTCCCTGCACATACATGTATTTATATGAATAAATTATTTCCATGCTTATATCTGTAAATACAAAAAAGAGGAATAAAATCTACCTTGAACCAAAAACGAAAAAGAGAAAAAAACACAGAACCCACCAGTTACACAGAGGAAAACCGTATCAGGGCACTTGCTCCAGTTGTAAACAATTCTGAAGTTGGTCAGTGGTGGGGAATCGTCTCCCATTCAGCCAGCAGCCCCCACGCAACAAGCGTCCTCATTGCAAAGCTGGGGCACCGTGCCGAGGCATCTGTGAGTAAACGTGAGCTGAGCCCCAGGCCAGTTGCTGCTGAACTATTCCCACCCGTCCCAGGTAAAACACCTGAATATATACAAGGACTTGAAAGCCTAGAGGAAGGGCCATAGAGCCACACGAGTGACAGCATGCCGGCCGACTTGGTGCCTGCAGGCCAGCCAGGATGGTCCTGGCCCTGGGTGCTCTTCTGGAAGATTTCCATTTCCCTGCCTGAGATACCCGTCCTGTCCCTGCCCCCACTGCTTTTTTCCTTCCTCACCTCTGCCCAGGGAGAAATTCCAGCAGCAGGTATGGGTGACACATCCTCTTCTTTAGCAGGTGGCAGCCTGGCAACTGCTGCAGAAAGTCCAGCAGAGCCCCACTCACACTGGGCCACCCACAAAGCCGTGGCCTCTCACTCCCTCCCACCAGCCCAGCCCCGAGACTGCTGACAGGGCAGAGAAAATGGCGTCAGGCACGGCTGCAGGGGCTCTTGCTGCCTGGAGTGGTATTTATATTGATCTCAACCCAGGCACACCTGGGGAGGGCTGGCCGGCACGGTAAGGCTGCCCAGGTCAGCCAATCATCACCCCTCAGGGGCTCACAGTTGCAGAAAATGGAACTTGCTGAACCGGCCAGGTCCAAGGAACAGGTGTGGGCTCCTGAGAGTCAGGATAGACAAGGGGCTGCAGCTTTGGCTTGTTTTCTAATCATTTTATCTGGCCCATGAGTGGGAGACAACTTCAAGAAAACCCTCTCCTAATGAGAGGAACCCAGGAGTCAGGGAGAGGAGGGGTGGGTGGTGGTTGGAGACAGAGGCCTGGTGCCCCGGGTGCAGTGGAAGTCTCTGGAAGACCAGGTGGAGGGAGGCCTCACGGAGTGATGCCCAGGGTCACAGACCTGTCGCAGCTGCTGTTTGTTAGTTCAAGTCCTGCTCTGAGGTGCTCTGTGTCAGCTCTGAGCGACAGGTGAGCTGGGGGTGCTCTGCAATGAGGGCTATGTGCACGGTTCCTGTGTGCCCAGCCCTGCCACGGTACCTGCAAGGGTAGCTCTGTATCCTGGGAGGGGCCTGACCACGAGAGCCCCGTGGGCTGGGGTGGGGGTGGGGTACCTGCCCAGGTGAGCTCCATATTCTGGGATTGGTCTGACCACGAGAGCCCCATGGGCTGCTGGGGACCTGGTAAAGGATGTCAGGACAGTCAGTGAAGCCACCGAGGATATACCTCCAGTTGCTCCTAATTCCTACACCCTGCTGGTCATTCTACCAACCACCAGGACATGGTATTCTGTATTAGTCTTCAATGATGCCTTCTTTTGTATTCCATTAGTCCCAGAGTCACAAGAAATTTTGGCTTGTGAGTGGCAGGACTCAACATACAACTAAAACAATACTTCCGGGCCGTCTGGCCCCAAGGGTGCAAAAATTCCCACACCATCTTTGGGGAAAGCTTAGCTAAAGACCTAAAAGTTCTACCTCTGGAAAAGGAAACCCTCCTTCAATATGCAGACGACATTCTGATCACCAGCCCTACTAAGGAGGCCTCTGAACTACCAAGCCAATAAAGGATAGAAGTTGTCCAAGAAAAAGCTCAAATATCACAGACTGCGGTGACCTGCCTGGGCTTCATTCTCACAGAAGGTCAGAGAAGCCCATCCCAGGAAAGGGAAGAAACCATTTTCAGCCTTACCCCTTTCTAAAACTAGAAGACAGCTTAGGGATCCTGGGGAGGCCAGGGTTTGCTGCTTCTGGATCCCTAACTACAGTCTACTAGCTGGGCCTCTATATGAAACACTGAAAGGAAAAGATGATGATCCTTTTGAATAGAATCCAGAAGTGGCCTTTCAAGAATGGAAAGAGCAGTCAATTCAGACCCTTGCCCTGGAACTCCCTAATTTAGCTAAACCCTTTGACCTTTACATTCCCGTGAAAGGTGAATCGCCATTGGAGAATTAGTGCAAAAACTGGGACCACTTGAAATGGAACAATGCAAGAATGCCATCCAGGTAGGATAAACTACGGTCACTAAGGGGCTTGGCCCACTGCCACATCTGGCCAAGATACTGGCGGTATCTAAAAACCTGGAAATCAGCAGCCCAAAAGGCCACCTCCCTCCTAAGGGAAAAGGACCCCACGTGGTGATCCTAACCACCAACCATGCCCTGAAGTTGCAGGGTTCGCTCCGTGGGCACACCGACCTCGAGTGAGGAGGCCCTCCAACTCCAACATCCAGAGAGATAACCGGGGGCAACAGGGCACCATGACGACTCGTGTGAACATCACTTGACCTGGAGTTTCTCTCATAAAACAACAAGAGTGTGTCCCAAAAGAGTAGACTACTGCTTGCAGGACTTACTGCACCCAGAGGGGAGCTAATAATCTTGGCGGGGGAACAGTATACCACACTGTCACCATAGAAAAGCCTACAGACACCGTGATGATGGTGGCCAATAAGACCGGCTGGACTCCTGTTTACTTCAAAAGGCTGTTGACTCAGTAGCCATCATGGTCCTTGGTCACCACTGACCCTGGACTGTCTGGGAGTTGAGCGGGCAGGGCTCTGACACCTGGTGCTGTTTGTACGTTAATTCAGGGGCCTAATTGAAGAAAGCGCAGACTACTGGTCAGAGCATCTAGGCTGGCAGAGACGGTCAGCCTAAGGTGGCCGAACAAATGTGGGGCGGGGTGAACCGGCCCCCACAGCGTCTCTGCACATCTCTTTCCTGGACCCTTAAAGGTCATTAGAATCTATAACACTTCCAATGCTGGTGCTCAGGTGGACGAGCAGGGAGGCAGGGGTCCTGGGGACAATCAACGTCACCGGGGGCTGCTGGGGAGAAGCTCTGACCCTCGCCCCAGGGTATGAGGGCTCCCAACTCAGCACTCAGCAGTTACAGAAGAAGGGTCTGCACCCTCAGCACTCCAAGAATGAGGAACGGGACAAAAGGCAGAGGAGGGGTTTGTCCCCAGCAAAGCCCATTAAAAATCCCTGGGAGATAAAAATAGAATCTGGGCAATAAAGTCAAGTCTAACCTTTTTTATCCTTTGTGCTTTGTCTAATTTCACGTGCTCCTAGGGTCCCGCATGCAGAGGTTCCACACCCGGCACTTCAGACCAGATTTCCTAGTGCAGAATGGCTGGGTCGACACCTCAGCTCCTGGGGCCCAGTGCAGACTCCACGATATAGAGCCTGAGCTACAGCCAACCCGGCCCTCGAGAGCTCCGCCGCCTCCCTCCCTCCCACTGACTCTGACAGGATCTCTACACAGCAGCCCAGCCCACAGCCCACGGGGTAGTGCATGCTCTCACCTCTCCATTCTCTGATCAAAATATAAAGTTTCCTTTGCTTGTGAACCAAACTCAGTCTCGATCTGTTGGCCCCAATGACACTGGGCAGGGGACACTTGTTGGGGTCCACTCTGGAGGATCAGTAACAGAAATTGAGACTATTGTAACCTCAATGAACAGATGTGTGAGCCAAACTGTAGTTAACATAGAACAGTGTATAAGGCTCGGGTAAAATAAGATGTTTTTAACACTTCCATTTGATATTTCCATCACTTTTTATAAGCAAGTTCAGTGAAAAGGTTTGTCTTATTTGTCAGGTCAATATTAGAGAAACGAAGTGATTTCTTTCCAAGGATGTACAGCTAATAATCTTGGTTAAACCTTCAATCTTGTTTTAAATGCTTTTCCATTGAAAATGATACCTCTCTTTCAGCTCCCCCATTTCTGAGAAGTATAAAATCTTATAATTTATTATTACCAAAGGGGAAAGGTGGGAGGAGGGATAAATTAACAGTTTGGAATGAACACATACACACTGCTATGTATAAAATAGATCATCAACAAGGAACTACTGTATAGCACAGGGAACTACACTCAACATTTTGCAATAACCTATAAGGGAAATAATCTGAAAAAGAATAGATATTTTTATTGACATCATCTATCAATGACAGTTAAAGTGTAGCCTAAGGGAAGCTGGTGGTGAGTGCTTCTGACCCTGAAGACTTCAATCATCTAAAGTTTGGACTCTGCCTACTTCCCAAGGCCCTTAATGAACATATGTGTAGCCGTAGCTTAAAAAATTCCCCAGTTTGGGTTTCGGGGAGACACTGATTTTGAAAAAGCCCTGGTGTTCTCCTTACATGAATGGGACTCTTCCTACTGCTAAAACATGTCTGTCACACCCAGAGGATGGTATACCGTCTGATCGGGAAGAGTTTGGAAAAGGCATCTCATCTCCTCATCTCCTGGTGCTCGGGTTCACCCCTCCAGCGTCTTTACTAACAGTCTCCCCACTTGGAGATGTCAGCACTGTCAACATCCTGTTGCGTACAGTTTGGAATTTGTCCAGAGGATGAAGCGGAAGGATGAGGAACAATGAGAGACAAGTCCTAGGTGTTCAGACAGGCACATGTCACTCTAATTTCCAATCAGGAAGACGAATTGACCAAAGGCTAGGGTTGCCCATGGAAACAGTATAGGGCTTGAGGAAATCCCGCTGCTTTGTGGCCAGTTCCCATAAACACGAGTTGAACAATGGAACTCAGGGGCAGTAAAATTCACAAAACTGCAGAGTTGAAAATATCCATCACTGAAAAATGTCTTGAGGAAAGTCAGAGAAAAGGACTTGTAAGCAAGGGAGAATGGCAGGAAAGGGATTTGAGGAGGTAGAAAGGACTCGCCATTAAGCACAAGAAAAGGAGCTGAACATTGCCAACATTGCAGTTGGCCAAAAAGGGTGTATGCGTTTTTTCTGTATATATTCAAGAAAAGGGCATACACTTTTTTAGCCAACCAAACAGGTGGGCACTGGAAGTCAATACTACAAAAGATATCACTTCGCATCAGTCAGAAGAGCCATCCTCATAAAGCGTAAACAACAGAAATGCAGGACAGGGCAACGAGAAGAGGGAGCCCTGTGAGACTTATAGTGGAAATGTATATTGCCAACGGCCATTCTGGAGAAGTGTATTGTGTTTACTAAAGCATCTAAAAAATGAGCTACAGAGCATAGGGCACTTGCACTCATGGGCGTATATCTTGGGAAAAACAAAAATCGAGAGGACACAGGCACCCCAATGTTTACCCCCTCTCTGTTTAAAAGATCCTCGACTAGGATATAACTTAAATGTCTCTGGAGGGAAAAAATGGATAGAGATGTGGTACTTAGGTAGAGTGGAATATTATTCAGCCTGGAAATCAATGAAATATGGCCAGTTGTAACAACTCCGGAGGAGTTACGTATGATCATTCTAAGTGACAGAATTCAAAAAGAAAAAGACACATATCATAAGATATCACTTAAAGGTGGAATCCAAAATGGCTACACATGAAATAAATTACAAAACAAAACATAGTCAAATATGTAGAAAACACGCATAAGGCTGCTAAACGGGAAAGGTGGGGAGGGGTGAGGCATCATCCAGGAGGTTGAAATTAGCAAAGATACCATTCCAAATACCAAACTGATAATCAACAAGGCCTACACGGTAGCTAAAAGAACTGCACTCAGCACACTCAAGTCACCGGAAAAGAATATATACGACTGGTAAGAATCTGAAAAGAATTTATTGATGTCTCTCTGTACGTGAATCAAGTGGATGTACAGCAGCAAGAAACAGAGCTTTGAAAATCAGCTGTAACCAATATAGTAATAAATTGAAAAAAATAAACGACAGAGAGACAGAGAAAACCTCTTACAACTTTTCCTCAGGGACGGTGATGCAACATGGATTGAACACATCTAGACCCACAGCAGGATGAGACATAAGGCTGGAAACTGTTTGCGCTAAGAGAAATGTGAGGTTGGGTGAGGAAATGCACACCCTTTAAAGTAATACTACCTGGTACCCATTCAATGGGTCCCAAATCTGCAGGTTCAAGGGATCTTCCTACAGCTAAAACATGCATGGAAAACCCAGAGGACTGTACACCATGTGATCGGGAGATGTGTCTAAAATGCACCTCATTTATCCTCTCCTGGTGCTCCTGTTCACCATTCCAGCCACGCTACTTAGAATCTCCCCACTTGGAGAATCAGCACATTTAAACTTCTGTTTCACACATTTTGCAAATTGTGAGGAGGATGAACGGGAAGAGGGGGAACCAATGAGAGAAGAGTTGTAGGGGTTTGGACGGGCACATATCACTCTAATTTCCCATTAAGAATAGAATTAAAGAAAGGCTCAGCCTGCCTCGCCGGAGCCAAAATAGGGCCTGAAGCAATCCTGCGGGTTTGAGGCCAGCTCACAAAAAGCAACTTAAAAAATGGAGCTCAGGGTCACTGCAATTCACAAACCTGCAGAGTTATAAATGAAAACTATCGTCCAAAAATATGTTGAGGTAAGGCAAAGAAGAGGATCTGAATGCAAGACAGAATTGCAAGAAACAGATTTCAAGAGATAGATTGGACTCGTCTTTAACGCACATGAAAAGCGGCAGAATTTCGACAATGATGCAGTTGGCCCAAAAGGGCGTATGCGTTTTTTCCTGATTATATTCAGGAAAAAACGCATACGCACTTTATGGGCAACGAAGCAAGCAAGCAATGCAAATGTGCACAACAAAGAAGTCTCACTTCCCACCGGTCAAAAGGGCCATCCTAAAAAATTGTAAAAACCAGAAATGCAGGACAGGCCATGGAGAACAGGGAGCCTTTATACGCTGATGGGCAGTGTGTGAACTGCCGAGAGCCACTCTGGAGAAGTGTATGGTGGTTCCTAAATCATCTAAAAAACAGAGCTACAGAGCATAGGACACTTCCAATCATGGGAGTATATCTAGGGAAGTCTAAAATCAACAAGACACAAGCACACCACAGTTTAGGGCTACTCTGTTTACAAGAACCTCAACTTCAGTACACCTTAAATATCCCAGGAAAGAGAACAATGGATAAAGAAGATGTGGTACTTATGTACAATGGAATATCTCTTCACCATGAAATCAATGTAATAAGGCTAGTAGAAGGATAAAGAGTGGATTTAGGTCCGATAATACTACTTGAAATAAGTCACACAGAAAAAGAAACATATCATAAGATATCACTTATAGAGGGAGGGTAAATATGGCTGCACAAGAAATGAATTACAGAACAGAACAGTGTCTCACATTTAGAAAACACACTTATGTCAGCTTAAGGGGAAAGGAGAGGTGGGGTGATGCATAAAACCAGAGTTTGAAATTAGCACAGATACCGTTCAATAAACCAAATAGGTATTAGACAAGATCTACACCTTGCTCAATGAACTGGCCTCAACACACCCTATACACCGCAGAGAAATATATCTGAGGAATAAGAATCTTAAAACCCATGTATTGATATATCTCCATAAGGGAATCAAGTGTGTGCAGAGCGGCACAAACACAGCAGTGAAAGGAGCTAAACCCCATTATAGAAATAAATTTAAAAACAAAACGCTGAAACAATGAAAGAGAGAAAATTCTTACAAAATTCGCTCAGGGGCTGTGATGCAACCTGGATTGACCACATATAAACCCACAGCTGGATAAGACATAAGGCTGGACACTTGGGGCTGACAGGATTGGTGAGCTTTGGTGAGCAACTGCCGAAAGTTTAATGCAATACTTCATGCTACTCAGTCCAAGGGTCCCAACACTCCAGGTTGAAGGGAATCTTCCTACAGCTAAACCATGCTTGGGAAACCCAGCGACTGGTATACCATATGATCGGGAAAGGTTTCTAAAACGCACCTCATTTTTCCTCTCCTGGGGCTCCGGATCGACATTCCAGCCGCTTTACTAACAACATCCCCACATGGAGTCAATGCCTTTAAGTTCTGGTATCGCACAGTCTGCAGTTAGTGCAGAGGATGAATGGGAATAGGGGGAACCAGTGAGAAACTAGCTGTAGCGGTTTCAATGGGCACATGTCACTCTAATGTCACATCAGTAAGAAGAATTAACCAAAGGCACAGCAAGGTGCCCCAGAAGAAAAATAGGGCTTCAAGGAATCCTGTGGTTATGGGGAAGACCACAAAAATAAGAGCTGAAAAAGGAGCTAAGGGCCACTGCAATGCAAAAACCTGCAGAGTTATAAAGGCCAACTATTTTCAAAAATATATTGAGGTAAGGCTATGAAGAGGCATTGAAAGCAAGGCAGAATTGCAGGAAACCGATTTCAGGAGGTAGACTGGAATTGCATTGAAAGCATAGGAAAAGAGGCAGAACTTCCACAATGATGCACTTGGCCAAAAAGGGCGTATGCGTTTTTTCCTGAATATATTCAGGAAAAAACGCATACGCCCTTTTTGGCCAACCAAGCAAGCTTGCAAAGGAAATCTGCACTACAATGAAGTCTCACTTCCCCCCGGTCAAAAGGGCCATCTGAAAAAAGTGTAAAATCCAGAAAGGCAGGACAGGCCATGGAGAACTGGGAGCCTTGTTATGCTGATGGGCGGGATGTAAATTGCCAACAGCCACTCTGGAGAAGTGTATGGTGTTTCCTGAAACATCTAAAAAACAAAGCAACAGAGCCTAGGGCACTTCCACTTATGGTCCTATAGCTTAGGGAAATTAAAATCAAAAAGACACAGCCACCCCAAAGTTTGGGACGCCTCTGTTTACAAGAACCTCGTTTACAGTACAAGTTCAATATCGCAGAAAGTGAAAAATGGATAAAGAACTTGTGGTACTTACGTACAATGCAATATCACTCAGCAATGAAATCTATGTCATCAGGCCCTTAGCAGCACAATGAGTGGATTCAGGTATGATGATTCTAACTGAAATAAGTCACACAGAAAAAAACATCATAAGATATCACTAATACACGGAATGTAAACTTGGCTACACAGGAACTGAATTCCAAAACAGAACAGGGTCTCAAATTTAGAAAACCAACTTATGCTTGCTTAAGGGGAAGGTGAGTTGGGGTGCTGCATAAAACCAGAGATTGAAATGAGCACAGATAAAGTTCCTTAAGCCAAATATGGAATAGACAAGAGCTACTCCTTGCTCAACGAAATGGACTCAACACCCCATATTAAACGCCTAAGAATGTACCTGACTAGTAAGTATCTTAAAACCTATGGATTGCTATGTCTCCAAAAGAGAATCAAGCATGTGTACAGGGGCATAAACGCAGCAGTGATAGGATTGGAGAGGTTCGGTGAGCAAATGAAGACCCTTTGAAGTCATATTGCATGGTACCCATTCCACGGGTCTCAACTCTCCAGGTTTAAGGTATTCTTCCTTCAGCTAAAACATGCATGTGGAACCCAGAGTATGATCAACCATGTGAACGGGAGACGTGTTCAAATATGTCTCAGTTTTCCTCCCCTGGTACTCGGGTGCAACATTCCAGACGCTTTACTAACACTCTCCCCACTTGGAGAGTCAGTCCCTTTAACCTCCTGTTTGGCCCAGTTTGCAATTTCTGCGGAAGATGAACAGGAATAGCGAGAACCAATGAGAGACTAGCTGGAGGTGTCTGGACGGGCAAATTTAACTCTCATTTCCCACCAGGAAGAGGAAATAACCAAAGGCTCAGCGTGCCGTGCCGGAACCAGATTAGGGCCTGAAGCCATCCTGCGGTGTTGCGGCCAGCTCACAAGAAAGCGAGTTGAAGAAAGGAGCTCAGGGGCACTGTAATTCACAAACCTGCAGAGTTATAAATGACAGCTATCGTCCAAAAATAGACTGAAGTAAGGCTGCCAAGAGGACTTGAAAGCGGGGCAGAATTGCAGGAAACCGATTTCAGGAGGTAGACTGGAATTGCATTGAAAGCATAGGAAAAGAGGCAGAACGTCCACAATGATGCACTTGGCCAAAAAGGGCGTATGCGTTTTTTCCTGAATATATTCAGGAAAAAACGCATACGCCCTTTTTGGCCAACCAAGCAAGCTTGCAAAGGAAATCTGCACTACAATGAAGTCTCACTTCCCCCCGGTCAAAAGGGCCATCTGAAAAAAGTGTAAAATCCAGAAAGGCAGGACAGGCCATGGAGAACTGGGAGCCTTGTTATGCTGATGGGCGGGATGTAAATTGCCAACAGACACTCGGGAGAAGTGTATGGTGTTTCCTGAAACATCTAAAAAACAAAGCAACAGAGCCTAGGGCACTTCCACTTATGGTCCTATAGCTTAGGGAAATTAAAATCAAAAAGACACAGCCACCCCAAAGTTTGGGACGCCTCTGTTTACAAGAACCTCGTTTACAGTACAAGTTCAACATCGCAGAAAGTGAAAAATGGATAAAGAAGTTGTGGTATTTACTTACAAAGCAATATCACTCAGCAATGAAATCTATGTCATCAGGCCCTTAGCAGCACAATGAGTGGATTCAGGTATGATGATTCTAACTGAAATAAGTCACACAGAAAAAGAAACATCATAAGATATCAGTAATACACGGAATGTAAACTTGGCTACACAGGAACTGAATTACAGAACAGAACAGGGTCTCAAATTTAGAAAACCAACTTATGCTTGCTTAAGGGGAAAGGTGAGTTGGGGTGCTGCATAAAACCAGAGATTGAAATGAGCACAGATAAAGTTCCTTAAGCCAAATATGGAATAGACAAGAGCTACTCCTTGCTCAACGAAATGGACTCAACACCGCATATTAAACGCCTAAGAATGTACCTGACTAGTAAGTATCTTAAAACCTATGGATTGCTATGTCTCCGAAAGAGAATCAAGCATGTGTACAGGGGCATAAACGCAGCAGTGATAGGATTGGAGAGGTTCGGTGAGCAAATGAAGACCCTTTGAAGTCATATTGCATGGTACCCATTCCACGGGTTTCAACTACCCAGGTTTAAGGTATTCTTCCTTCAGCTAAAACATGCATGTGGAACCTAGAGTATGATCAACCATGTGATCGGGAGACGTGTTCAAATATGTCTCAGTTTTCCTCCCCTGGTACTCGGGTGCAACATTCCAGACGCTTTACTAACACTCTCCCCACTTGGAGAGTCAGTCCTTTAACCTCCTGTTTGGCCCAGTTTGCAATTTCTGCGGAAGATGAACAGGAATAGCGAGAACCAATGAGAGACTAGCTGGAGGTGTCTGGACGGGCAAATTTAACTCTCATTTCCCACCAGGAAGAGGAATTAACCAAAGGCTCAGCGTGCCGTGCCGGAACCAGATTAGGGCCTGAAGCCATCCTGCGGTGTTGCGGCCAGCTCACAAGAAAGCGAGTTGAAGAAAGGAGCTCAGGGGCACTGTAATTCACAAACCTGCAGAGTTATAAATGACAGCTATCGTCCAAAAATAGACTGAAGTAAGGCTGCCAAGAGGACTTGAAAGCGGGGCAGAATTGCAGGAAACCGATTTCAGGAGGTAGACTGGAATTGCATTGAAAGCATAGGAAAAGAGGCAGAACGTCCACAATGATGCACTTGGCCAAAAAGGGCGTATGCGTTTTTTCCTGAATATATTCAGGAAAAAACGCATACGCCCTTTTTGGCCAACCAAGCAAGCTTGCAAAGGAAATCTGCACTACAATGAAGTCTCACTTCCCCCGGTCAAAAGGGCCATCTGAAAAAAGTGTAAAATCCAGAAAGGCAGGACAGGCCATGGAGAACTGGGAGCCTTGTTATGCTGATGGGCGGGATGTAAATTGCCAACAGACACTCGGGAGAAGTGTATGGTGTTTCCTGAAACATCTAAAAAACAAAGCAACAGAGCCTAGGGCACTTCCACTTATGGTCCTATAGCTTAGGGAAATTAAAATCAAAAAGACACAGCCACCCCAAAGTTTGGGACGCCTCTGTTTACAAGAACCTCGTTTACAGTACAAGTTCAACATCGCAGAAAGTGAAAAATGGATAAAGAAGTTGTGGTATTTACTTACAAAGCAATATCACTCAGCAATGAAATCTATGTCATCAGGCCCTTAGCAGCACAATGAGTGGATTCAGGTATGATGATTCTAACTGAAATAAGTCACACAGAAAAAGAAACATCATAAGATATCAGTAATACACGGAATGTAAACTTGGCTACACAGGAACTGAATTACAGAACAGAACAGGGTCTCAAATTTAGAAAACCAACTTATGCTTGCTTAAGGGTAAAGGTGAGTTGGGGTGCTGCATAAAACCAGAGATTGAAATGAGCACAGATAAAGTTCCTTAAGCCAAATATGGAATAGACAAGAGCTACTCCTTGCTCAACGAAATGGACTCAACACCGCATATTAAACGCCTAAGAATGTACCTGACTAGTAAGTATCTTAAAACCTATGGATTGCTATGTCTCCGAAAGAGAATCAAGCATGTGTACAGGGGCATAAACGCAGCAGTGATAGGATTGGAGAGGTTCGGTGAGCAAATGAAGACCCTTTGAAGTCATATTGCATGGTACCCATTCCACGGGTTTCAACTACCCAGGTTTAAGGTATTCTTCCTTCAGCTAAAACATGCATGTGGAACCCAGAGTATGATCAACCATGTGATCGGGAGACGTGTTCAAATATGTCTCAGTTTTCCTCCCCTGGTACTCGGGTGCAACATTCCAGACGCTTTACTAACACTCTCCCCACTTGGAGAGTCATCCCTTTAACCTCCTGTTTGGCCCAGTTTGCAATTTCTGCGGAAGATGAACAGGAATAGCGAGAACCAATGAGAGACTAGCTGGAGGTGTCTGGACGGGCAAATTTAACTCTCATTTCCCACCAGGAAGAGGAATTAACCAAAGGCTCAGCGTGCCGTGCCGGAACCAGATTAGGGCCTGAAGCCATCCTGCGGTGTTGCGGCCAGCTCACAAGAAAGCGAGTTGAAGAAAGGAGCTCAGGGGCACTGTAATTCACAAACCTGCAGAGTTATAAATGACAGCTATCGTCCAAAAATAGACTGAAGTAAGGCTGCCAAGAGGACTTGAAAGCGGGGCAGAATTGCAGGAAACCGATTTCAGGAGGTAGACTGGAATTGCATTGAAAGCATAGGAAAAGAGGCAGAACGTCCACAATGATGCACTTGGCCAAAAAGGGCGTATGCGTTTTTTCCTGAATATATTCAGGAAAAAACGCATACGCCCTTTTTGGCCAACCAAGCAAACTTGCAAAGGAAATCTGCACTACAATGAAGTCTCACTTCCCCCGGTCAAAAGGGCCATCTGAAAAAAGTGTAAAATCCAGAAAGGCAGGACAGGCCATGGAGAACTGGGAGCCTTGTTATGCTGATGGGCGGGATGTAAATTGCCAACAGACACTCGGGAGAAGTGTATGGTGTTTCCTGAAACATCTAAAAAACAAAGCAACAGAGCCTAGGGCACTTCCACTTATGGTCCTATAGCTTAGGGAAATTAAAATCAAAAAGACACAGCCACCCCAAAGTTTGGGACGCCTCTGTTTACAAGAACCTCGTTTACAGTACAAGTTCAACATCGCAGAAAGTGAAAAATGGATAAAGAAGTTGTGGTATTTACTTACAAAGCAATATCACTCAGCAATGAAATCTATGTCATCAGGCCCTTAGCAGCACAATGAGTGGATTCAGGTATGATGATTCTAACTGAAATAAGTCACACAGAAAAAGAAACATCATAAGATATCAGTAATACACGGAATGTAAACTTGGCTACACAGGAACTGAATTACAGAACAGAACAGGGTCTCAAATTTAGAAAACCAACTTATGCTTGCTTAAGGGGAAAGGTGAGTTGGGGTGCTGCATAAAACCAGAGATTGAAATGAGCACAGATAAAGTTCCTTAAGCCAAATATGGAATAGACAAGAGCTACTCCTTGCTCAACGAAATGGACTCAACACCGCATATTAAACGCCTAAGAATGTACCTGACTAGTAAGTATCTTAAAACCTATGGATTGCTATGTCTCCGAAAGAGAATCAAGCATGTGTACAGGGGCATAAACGCAGCAGTGATAGGATTGGAGAGGTTCGGTGAGCAAATGAAGACCCTTTGAAGTCATATTGCATGGTACCCATTCCACGGGTTTCAACTACCCAGGTTTAAGGTATTCTTCCTTCAGCTAAAACATGCATGTGGAACCCAGAGTATGATCAACCATGTGATCGGGAGACGTGTTCAAATATGTCTCAGTTTTCCTACCCTGGTACTCGGGTGCAACATTCCAGACGCTTTACTAACACTCTCCCCACTTGGAGAGTCAGCACCTTTAACCTCCTGTTTGGTCCAGTTTGCAATTTCTGCGGAAGATGAACAGGAATAGGGAGAACCAATGAGAGACTAGCTGGAGGTGTCTGGACGGGCAAATTTAACTCTCATTTCCCACCAGGAAGAGGAATAACCAAAGGCTCAGCGTGCCGTGCCGGAACCAGATTAGGGCCTGAAGCCATCCTGCGGTGTTGCGGCCAGCTCACAAGAAAGCGAGTTGAAGAAAGGAGCTCAGGGGCACTGTAATTCACAAACCTGCAGAGTTATAAATGACAGCTATCGTCCAAAAATAGACTGAAGTAAGGCTGCCAAGAGGACTTGAAAGTGGGGCAGAATTGCAGGAAACCGATTTCAGGAGGTAGACTGGAATTGCATTGAAAGCATAGGAAAAGAGGCAGAACGTCCACAATGATGCACTTGGCCAAAAAGGGCGTATGCGTTTTTTCCTGAATATATTCAGGAAAAAACGCATACGCCCTTTTTGGCCAACCAAGCAAGCTTGCAAAGGAAATCTGCACTACAATGAAGTCTCACTTCCCCCCGGTCAAAAGGGCCATCTGAAAAAAGTGTAAAATCCAGAAAGGCAGGACAGGCCATGGAGAACTGGGAGCCTTGTTATGCTGATGGGCGGGATGTAAATTGCCAACAGACACTCGGGAGAAGTGTATGGTGTTTCCTGAAACATCTAAAAAACAAAGCAACAGAGCCTAGGGCACTTCCACTTATGGTCCTATAGCTTAGGGAAATTAAAATCAAAAGGACACAGCCACCCCAAAGTTTGGGACGCCTCTGTTTACAAGAACCTCGTTTACAGTACAAGTTCAACATCGCAGAAAGTGAAAAATGGATAAAGAAGTTGTGGTATTTACTTACAAAGCAATATCACTCAGCAATGAAATCTATGTCATCAGGCCCTTAGCAGCACAATGAGTGGATTCAGGTATGATGATTCTAACTGAAATAAGTCACACAGAAAAAGAAACATCATAAGATATCAGTAATACACGGAATGTAAACTTGGCTACACAGGAACTGAATTACAGAACAGAACAGGGTCTCAAATTTAGAAAACCAACTTATGCTTGCTTAAGGGTAAAGGTGAGTTGGGGTGCTGCATAAAACCAGAGATTGAAATGAGCACAGATAAAGTTCCTTAAGCCAAATATGGAATAGACAAGAGCTACTCCTTGCTCAACGAAATGGACTCAACACCGCATATTAAACGCCTAAGAATGTACCTGACTAGTAAGTATCTTAAAACCTATGGATTGCTATGTCTCCGAAAGAGAATCAAGCATGTGTACAGGGGCATAAACGCAGCAGTGATAGGATTGGAGAGGTTCGGTGAGCAAATGAAGACCCTTTGAAGTCATATTGCATGGTACCCATTCCACGGGTTCAACTACCAGGTTTAAGGTATTCTTCCTTCAGCTAAAACATGCATGTGGAACCCAGAGTATGATCAACCATGTGATCGGGAGACGTGTTCAAATATGTCTCAGTTTTCCCCCCTGGTACTCGGGTGCAACATTCCAGACGCTTTACTAACACTCTCCCCACTTGGAGAGTCAGTCCCTTTAACCTCCTGTTTGGCCCAGTTTGCAATTTCTGCGGAAGATGAACAGGAATAGCGAGAACCAATGAGAGACTAGCTGGAGGTGTCTGGACGGGCAAATTTAACTCTCATTTCCCACCAGGAAGAGGAATTAACCAAAGGCTCAGCGTGCCGTGCCGGAACCAGATTAGGGCCTGAAGCCATCCTGCGGTGTTGCGGCCAGCTCACAAGAAAGCGAGTTGAAGAAAGGAGCTCAGGGGCACTGTAATTCACAAACCTGCAGAGTTATAAATGACAGCTATCGTCCAAAAATAGACTGAAGTAAGGCTGCCAAGAGGACTTGAAAGCGGGGCAGAATTGCAGGAAACCGATTTCAGGAGGTAGACTGGAATTGCATTGAAAGCATAGGAAAAGAGGCAGAACGTCCACAATGATGCACTTGGCCAAAAAGGGCGTATGCGTTTTTTCCTGAATATATTCAGGAAAAAACGCATACGCCCTTTTTGGCCAACCAAGCAAGCTTGCAAAGGAAATCTGCACTACAATGAAGTCTCACTTCCCCCCGGTCAAAAGGGCCATCTGAAAAAAGTGTAAAATCCAGAAAGGCAGGACAGGCCATGGAGAACTGGGAGCCTTGTTATGCTGATGGGCGGGATGTAAATTGCCAACAGACACTCGGGAGAAGTGTATGGTGTTTCCTGAAACATCTAAAAAACAAAGCAACAGAGCCTAGGGCACTTCCACTTATGGTCCTATAGCTTAGGGAAATTAAAATCAAAAAGACACAGCCACCCCAAAGTTTGGGACGCCTCTGTTTACAAGAACCTCGTTTACAGTACAAGTTCAACATCGCAGAAAGTGAAAAATGGATAAAGAAGTTGTGGTATTTACTTACAAAGCAATATCACTCAGCAATGAAATCTATGTCATCAGGCCCTTAGCAGCACAATGAGTGGATTCAGGTATGATGATTCTAACTGAAATAAGTCACACAGAAAAAGAAACATCATAAGATATCAGTAATACACGGAATGTAAACTTGGCTACACAGGAACTGAATTACAGAACAGAACAGGGTCTCAAATTTAGAAAACCAACTTATGCTTGCTTAAGGGTAAAGGTGAGTTGGGGTGCTGCATAAAACCAGAGATTGAAATGAGCACAGATAAAGTTCCTTAAGCCAAATATGGAATAGACAAGAGCTACTCCTTGCTCAACGAAATGGACTCAACACCGCATATTAAACGCCTAAGAATGTACCTGACTAGTAAGTATCTTAAAACCTATGGATTGCTATGTCTCCAAAAGAGAATCAAGCATGTGTACAGGGGCATAAACGCAGCAGTGATAGGATTGGAGAGGTTCGGTGAGCAAATGAAGACCCTTTGAAGTCATATTGCATGGTACCCATTCCACGGGTTTCAACACCCAGGTTTAAGGTATTCTTCCTTCAGCTAAAACATGCATGTGGAACCCAGAGTATGATCAACCATGTGATCGGGAGACGTGTTCAAATATGTCTCAGTTTTCCTCCCCTGGTACTCGGGTGCAACATTCCAGACGCTTTACTAACACTCTCCCCACTTGGAGAGTCAGCCCTTTAACCTCCTGTTTGGCCCAGTTTGCAATTTCTGCGGAAGATGAACAGGAATAGCGAGAACCAATGAGAGACTAGCTGGAGGTGTCTGGACGGGCAAATTTAACTCTCATTTCCCACCAGGAAGAGGAATTAACCAAAGGCTCAGCGTGCCGTGCCGGAACCAGATTAGGGCCTGAAGCCATCCTGCGGTGTTGCGGCCAGCTCACAAGAAAGCGAGTTGAAGAAAGGAGCTCAGGGGCACTGTAATTCACAAACCTGCAGAGTTATAAATGACAGCTATCGTCCAAAAATAGACTGAAGTAAGGCTGCCAAGAGGACTTGAAAGCGGGGCAGAATTGCAGGAAACCGATTTCAGGAGGTAGACTGGAATTGCATTGAAAGCATAGGAAAAGAGGCAGAACGTCCACAATGATGCACTTGGCCAAAAAGGGCGTATGCGTTTTTTCCTGAATATATTCAGGAAAAAACGCATACGCCCTTTTTGGCCAACCAAGCAAGCTTGCAAAGGAAATCTGCACTACAATGAAGTCTCACTTCCCCCCGGTCAAAAGGGCCATCTGAAAAAAGTGTAAAATCCAGAAAGGCAGGACAGGCCATGGAGAACTGGGAGCCTTGTTATGCTGATGGGCGGGATGTAAATTGCCAACAGACACTCGGGAGAAGTGTATGGTGTTTCCTGAAACATCTAAAAAACAAAGCAACAGAGCCTAGGGCACTTCCACTTATGGTCCTATAGCTTAGGGAAATTAAAATCAAAAAGACACAGCCACCCCAAAGTTTGGGACGCCTCTGTTTACAAGAACCTCGTTTACAGTACAAGTTCAACATCGCAGAAAGTGAAAAATGGATAAAGAAGTTGTGGTATTTACTTACAAAGCAATATCACTCAGCAATGAAATCTATGTCATCAGGCCCTTAGCAGCATAATGAGTGGATTCAGGTATGATGATTCTAACTGAAATAAGTCACACAGAAAAAGAAACATCATAAGATATCAGTAATACACGGAATGTAAACTTGGCTACACAGGAACTGAATTACAGAACAGAACAGGGTCTCAAATTTAGAAAACCAACTTATGCTTGCTTAAGGGGAAAGGTGAGTTGGGGTGCTGCATAAAACCAGAGATTGAAATGAGCACAGATAAAGTTCCTTAAGCCAAATATGGAATAGACAAGAGCTACTCCTTGCTCAACGAAATGGACTCAACACCGCATATTAAACGCCTAAGAATGTACCTGACTAGTAAGTATCTTAAAACCTATGGATTGCTATGTCTCCGAAAGAGAATCAAGCATGTGTACAGGGGCATAAACGCAGCAGTGATAGGATTGGAGAGGTTCGGTGAGCAAATGAAGACCCTTTGAAGTCATATTGCATGGTACCCATTCCACGGGTTTCAACTACCCAGGTTTAAGGTATTCTTCCTTCAGCTAAAACATGCATGTGGAACCCAGAGTATGATCAACCATGTGAACGGGAGACGTGTTCAAATATGTCTCAGTTTTCCTCCCCTGGTACTCGGGTGCAACATTCCAGACGCTTTACTAACACTCTCCCCACTTGGAGAGTCAGTCCCTTTAACCTCCTGTTTGGCCCAGTTTGCAATTTCTGCGGAAGATGAACAGGAATAGCGAGAACCAATGAGAGACTAGCTGGAGGTGTCTGGACGGGCAAATTTAACTCTCATTTCCCACCAGGAAGAGGAATTAACCAAAGGCTCAGCGTGCCGTGCCGGAACCAGATTAGGGCCTGAAGCCATCCTGCGGTGTTGCGGCCAGCTCACAAGAAAGCGAGTTGAAGAAAGGAGCTCAGGGGCACTGTAATTCACAAACCTGCAGAGTTATAAATGACAGCTATCGTCCAAAAATAGACTGAAGTAAGGCTGCCAAGAGGACTTGAAAGCGGGGCAGAATTGCAGGAAACCGATTTCAGGAGGTAGACTGGAATTGCATTGAAAGCATAGGAAAAGAGGCAGAACGTCCACAATGATGCACTTGGCCAAAAAGGGCGTATGCGTTTTTTCCTGAATATATTCAGGAAAAAACGCATACGCCCTTTTTGGCCAACCAAGCAAGCTTGCAAAGGAAATCTGCACTACAATGAAGTCTCACTTCCCCCCGGTCAAAAGGGCCATCTGAAAAAAGTGTAAAATCCAGAAAGGCAGGACAGGCCATGGAGAACTGGGAGCCTTGTTATGCTGATGGGCGGGATGTAAATTGCCAACAGACACTCGGGAGAAGTGTATGGTGTTTCCTGAAACATCTAAAAAACAAAGCAACAGAGCCTAGGGCACTTCCACTTATGGTCCTATAGCTTAGGGAAATTAAAATCAAAAAGACACAGCCACCCCAAAGTTTGGAACGCCTCTGTTTACAAGAACCTCGTTTACAGTACAAGTTCAACATCGCAGAAAGTGAAAAATGGATAAAGAAGTTGTGGTATTTACTTACAAAGCAATATCACTCAGCAATGAAATCTATGTCATCAGGCCCTTAGCAGCACAATGAGTGGATTCAGGTATGATGATTCTAACTGAAATAAGTCACACAGAAAAAGAAACATCATAAGATATCAGTAATACACGGAATGTAAACTTGGCTACACAGGAACTGAATTACAGAACAGAACAGGGTCTCAAATTTAGAAAACCAACTTATGCTTGCTTAAGGGGAAAGGTGAGTTGGGGTGCTGCATAAAACCAGAGATTGAAATGAGCACAGATAAAGTTCCTTAAGCCAAATATGGAATAGACAAGAGCTACTCCTTGCTCAACGAAATGGACTCAACACCGCATATTAAACGCCTAAGAATGTACCTGACTAGTAAGTATCTTAAAACCTATGGATTGCTATGTCTCCGAAAGAGAATCAAGCATGTGTACAGGGGCATAAACGCAGCAGTGATAGGATTGGAGAGGTTCGGTGAGCAAATGAAGACCCTTTGAAGTCATATTGCATGGTACCCATTCCACGGGTTTCAACTACCCAGGTTTAAGGTATTCTTCCTTCAGCTAAAACATGCATGTGGAACCCAGAGTATGATCAACCATGTGATCGGGAGACGTGTTCAAATATGTCTCAGTTTTCCTCCCCTGGTACTCGGGTGCAACATTCCAGACGCTTTACTAACACTCTCCCCACTTGGAGAGTCAGCCCTTTAACCTCCTGTTTGGCCCAGTTTGCAATTTCTGCGGAAGATGAACAGGAATAGCGAGAACCAATGAGAGACTAGCTGGAGGTGTCTGGACGGGCAAATTTAACTCTCATTTCCCACCAGGAAGAGGAAATAACCAAAGGCTCAGCGTGCCGTGCCGGAACCAGATTAGGGCCTGAAGCCATCCTGCGGTGTTGCGGCCAGCTCACAAGAAAGCGAGTTGAAGAAAGGAGCTCAGGGGCACTGTAATTCACAAACCTGCAGAGTTATAAATGACAGCTATCGTCCAAAAATAGACTGAAGTAAGGCTGCCAAGAGGACTTGAAAGCGGGGCAGAATTGCAGGAAACCGATTTCAGGAGGTAGACTGGAATTGCATTGAAAGCATAGGAAAAGAGGCAGAACGTCCACAATGATGCACTTGGCCAAAAAGGGCGTATGCGTTTTTTCCTGAATATATTCAGGAAAAAACGCATACGCCCTTTTTGGCCAACCAAGCAAGCTTGCAAAGGAAATCTGCACTACAATGAAGTCTCACTTCCCCCCGGTCAAAAGGGCCATCTGAAAAAAGTGTAAAATCCAGAAAGGCAGGACAGGCCATGGAGAACTGGGAGCCTTGTTATGCTGATGGGCGGGATGTAAATTGCCAACAGACACTCGGGAGAAGTGTATGGTGTTTCCTGAAACATCTAAAAAACAAAGCAACAGAGCCTAGGGCACTTCCACTTATGGTCCTATAGCTTAGGGAAATTAAAATCAAAAAGACACAGCCACCCCAAAGTTTGGGACGCCTCTGTTTACAAGAACCTCGTTTACAGTACAAGTTCAACATCGCAGAAAGTGAAAAATGGATAAAGAAGTTGTGGTATTTACTTACAAAGCAATATCACTCAGCAATGAAATCTATGTCATCAGGCACTTAGCAGCACAATGAGTGGATTCAGGTATGATGATTCTAACTGAAATAAGTCACACAGAAAAAGAAACATCATAAGATATCAGTAATACACGGAATGTAAACTTGGCTACACAGGAACTGAATTACAGAACAGAACAGGGTCTCAAATTTAGAAAACCAACTTATGCTTGCTTAAGGGGAAAGGTGAGTTGGGGTGCTGCATAAAACCAGAGATTGAAATGAGCACAGATAAAGTTCCTTAAGCCAAATATGGAATAGACAAGAGCTACTCCTTGCTCAACGAAATGGACTCAACACCGCATATTAAACGCCTAAGAATGTACCTGACTAGTAAGTATCTTAAAACCTATGGATTGCTATGTCTCCGAAAGAGAATCAAGCATGTGTACAGGGGCATAAACGCAGCAGTGATAGGATTGGAGAGGTTCGGTGAGCAAATGAAGACCCTTTGAAGTCATATTGCATGGTACCCATTCCACGGGTTTCAACTCTCCAGGTTTAAGGTATTCTTCCTTCAGCTAAAACATGCATGTGGAACCCAGAGTATGATCAACCATGTGATCGGGAGACGTGTTCAAATATGTCTCAGTTTTCCTCCCCTGGTACTCGGGTGCAACATTCCAGACGCTTTACTAACACTCTCCCGACTTGGAGAGTCAGTCCCTTTAACCTCCTGTTTGGCCCAGTTTGCAATTTCTGCGGAAGATGAACAGGAATAGCGAGAACCAATGAGAGACTAGCTGGAGGTGTCTGGACGGGCAAATTTAACTCTCATTTCCCACCAGGAAGAGGAATTAACCAAAGGCTCAGCGTGCCGTGCCGGAACCAGATTAGGGCCTGAAGCCATCCTGCGGTGTTGCGGCCAGCTCACAAGAAAGCGAGTTGAAGAAAGGAGCTCAGGGGCACTGTAATTCACAAACCTGCAGAGTTATAAATGACAGCTATCGTCCAAAAATATACTGAAGTAAGGCTGCCAAGAGGACTTGAAAGCGGGGCAGAATTGCAGGAAACCGATTTCAGGAGGTAGACTGGAATTGCATTGAAAGCATAGGAAAAGAGGCAGAACGTCCACAATGATGCACTTGGCCAAAAAGGGCGTATGCGTTTTTTCCTGAATATATTCAGGAAAAAACGCATACGCCCTTTTTGGCCAACCAAGCAAGCTTGCAAAGGAAATCTGCACTACAATGAAGTCTCACTTCCCCCGGTCAAAAGGGCCATCTGAAAAAAGTGTAAAATCCAGAAAGGCAGGACAGGCCATGGAGAACTGGGAGCCTTGTTATGCTGATGGGCGGGATGTAAATTGCCAACAGACACTCGGGAGAAGTGTATGGTGTTTCCTGAAACATCTAAAAAACAAAGCAACAGAGCCTAGGGCACTTCCACTTATGGTCCTATAGCTTAGGGAAATTAAAATCAAAAAGACACAGCCACCCCAAAGTTTGGGACGCCTCTGTTTACAAGAACCTCGTTTACAGTACAAGTTCAACATCGCAGAAAGTGAAAAATGGATAAAGAAGTTGTGGTATTTACTTACAAAGCAATATCACTCAGCAATGAAATCTATGTCATCAGGCCCTTAGCAGCACAATGAGTGGATTCAGGTATGATGATTCTAACTGAAATAAGTCACACAGAAAAAGAAACATCATAAGATATCAGTAATACACGGAATGTAAACTTGGCTACACAGGAACTGAATTACAGAACAGAACAGGGTCTCAAATTTAGAAAACCAACTTATGCTTGCTTAAGGGAAAGGTGAGTTGGGGTGCTGCATAAAACCAGAGATTGAAATGAGCACAGATAAAGTTCCTTAAGCCAAATATGGAATAGACAAGAGCTACTCCTTGCTCAACGAAATGGACTCAACACCGCATATTAAACGCCTAAGAATGTACCTGACTAGTAAGTATCTTAAAACCTATGGATTGCTATGTCTCCGAAAGAGAATCAAGCATGTGTACAGGGGCATAAACGCAGCAGTGATAGGATTGGAGAGGTTCGGTGAGCAAATGAAGACCCTTTGAAGTCATATTGCATGGTACCCATTCCACGGGTTTCAACTACCCAGGTTTAAGGTATTCTTCCTTCAGCTAAAACATGCATGTGGAACCTAGAGTATGATCAACCATGTGATCGGGAGACGTGTTCAAATATGTCTCAGTTTTCCTCCCCTGGTACTCGGGTGCAACATTCCAGACGCTTTACTAACACTCTCCCCACTTGGAGAGTCAGCCCTTTAACCTCCTGTTTGGCCCAGTTTGCAATTTCTGTGGAAGATGAACAGGAATAGCGAGAACCAATGAGAGACTAGCTGGAGGTGTCTGGACGGGCAAATTTAACTCTCATTTCCCACCAGGAAGAGGAATTAACCAAAGGCTCAGCGTGCCGTGCCGGAACCAGATTAGGGCCTGAAGCCATCCTGCGGTGTTGCGGCCAGCTCACAAGAAAGCGAGTTGAAGAAAGGAGCTCAGGGGCACTGTAATTCACAAACCTGCAGAGTTATAAATGACAGCTATCGTCCAAAAATAGACTGAAGTAAGGCTGCCAAGAGGACTTGAAAGCGGGGCAGAATTGCAGGAAACCGATTTCAGGAGGTAGACTGGAATTGCATTGAAAGCATAGGAAAAGAGGCAGAACGTCCACAATGATGCACTTGGCCAAAAAGGGCGTATGCGTTTTTTCCTGAATATATTCAGGAAAAAACGCATACGCCCTTTTTGGCCAACCAAGCAAGCTTGCAAAGGAAATCTGCACTACAATGAAGTCTCACTTCCCCCCGGTCAAAAGGGCCATCTGAAAAAAGTGTAAAATCCAGAAAGGCAGGACAGGCCATGGAGAACTGGGAGCCTTGTTATGCTGATGGGCGGGATGTAAATTGCCAACAGACACTCGGGAGAAGTGTATGGTGTTTCCTGAAACATCTAAAAAACAAAGCAACAGAGCCTAGGGCACTTCCACTTATGGTCCTATAGCTTAGGGAAATTAAAATCAAAAAGACACAGCCACCCCAAAGTTTGGAACGCCTCTGTTTACAAGAACCTCGTTTACAGTACAAGTTCAACATCGCAGAAAGTGAAAAATGGATAAAGAAGTTGTGGTATTTACTTACAAAGCAATATCACTCAGCAATGAAATCTATGTCATCAGGCCCTTAGCATCACAATGAGTGGATTCAGGTATGATGATTCTAACTGAAATAAGTCACACAGAAAAAGAAACATCATAAGATATCAGTAATACACGGAATGTAAACTTGGCTACACAGGAACTGAATTACAGAACAGAACAGGGTCTCAAATTTAGAAAACCAACTTATGCTTGCTTAAGGGGAAAGGTGAGTTGGGGTGCTGCATAAAACCAGAGATTGAAATGAGCACAGATAAAGTTCCTTAAGCCAAATATGGAATAGACAAGAGCTACTCCTTGCTCAACGAAATGGACTCAACACCGCATATTAAACGCCTAAGAATGTACCTGACTAGTAAGTATCTTAAAACCTATGGATTGCTATGTCTCCGAAAGAGAATCAAGCATGTGTACAGGGGCATAAACGCAGCAGTGATAGGATTGGAGAGGTTCGGTGAGCAAATGAAGACCCTTTGAAGTCATATTGCATGGTACCCATTCCACGGGTTTCAACTACCCAGGTTTAAGGTATTCTTCCTTCAGCTAAAACATGCATGTGGAACCCAGAGTATGATCAACCATGTGATCGGGAGACGTGTTCAAATATGTCTCAGTTTTCCTACCCTGGTACTCGGGTGCAACATTCCAGACGCTTTACTAACACTCTCCCCACTTGGAGAGTCAGTCCCTTTAACCTCCTGTTTGGCCCAGTTTGCAATTTCTGCGGAAGATGAACAGGAATAGCGAGAACCAATGAGAGACTAGCTGGAGGTGTCTGGACGGGCAAATTTAACTCTCATTTCCCACCAGGAAGAGGAATTAACCAAAGGCTCAGCGTGCCGTGCCGGAACCAGATTAGGGCCTGAAGCCATCCTGCGGTGTTGCGGCCAGCTCACAAGAAAGCGAGTTGAAGAAAGGAGCTCAGGGGCACTGTAATTCACAAACCTGCAGAGTTATAAATGACAGCTATCGTCCAAAAATAGACTGAAGTAAGGCTGCCAAGAGGACTTGAAAGCGGGGCAGAATTGCAGGAAACCGATTTCAGGAGGTAGACTGGAATTGCATTGAAAGCATAGGAAAAGAGGCAGAACGTCCACAATGATGCACTTGGCCAAAAAGGGCGTATGCGTTTTTTCCTGAATATATTCAGGAAAAAACGCATACGCCCTTTTTGGCCAACCAAGCAAGCTTGCAAAGGAAATCTGCACTACAATGAAGTCTCACTTCCCCCCGGTCAAAAGGGCCATCTGAAAAAAGTGTAAAATCCAGAAAGGCAGGACAGGCCATGGAGAACTGGGAGCCTTGTTATGCTGATGGGCGGGATGTAAATTGCCAACAGACACTCGGGAGAAGTGTATGGTGTTTCCTGAAACATCTAAAAAACAAAGCAACAGAGCCTAGGGCACTTCCACTTATGGTCCTATAGCTTAGGGAAATTAAAATCAAAAAGACACAGCCACCCCAAAGTTTGGAACGACTCTGTTTACAAGAACCTCGTTTACAGTACAAGTTCAACATCGCAGAAAGTGAAAAATGGATAAAGAAGTTGTGGTATTTACTTACAAAGCAATATCACTCAGCAATGAAATCTATGTCATCAGGCCCTTAGCAGCACAATGAGTGGATTCAGCTATGATGATTCTAACTGAAATAAGTCACACAGAAAAAGAAACATCATAAGATATCAGTAATACACGGAATGTAAACTTGGCTACACAGGAACTGAATTACAGAACAGAACAGGGTCTCAAATTTAGAAAACCAACTTATGCTTGCTTAGGGGAAAGGTGAGTTGGGGTGCTGCATAAAACCAGAGATTGAAATGAGCACAGATAAAGTTCCTTAAGCCAAATATGGAATAGACAAGAGCTACTCCTTGCTCAACGAAATGGACTCAACACCGCATATTAAACGCCTAAGAATGTACCTGACTAGTAAGTATCTTAAAACCTATGGATTGCTATGTCTCCGAAAGAGAATCAAGCATGTGTACAGGGGCATAAACGCAGCAGTGATAGGATTGGAGAGGTTCGGTGAGCAAATGAAGACCCTTTGAAGTCATATTGCATGGTACCCATTCCACGGGTTTCAACTACCCAGGTTTAAGGTATTCTTCCTTCAGCTAAAACATGCATGTGGAACCCAGAGTATGATCAACCATGTGATCGGGAGACGTGTTCAAATATGTCTCAGTTTTCCTCCCCTGGTACTCGGGTGCAACATTCCAGACGCTTTACTAACACTCTCCCCACTTGGAGAGTCAGTCCCTTTAACCTCCTGTTTGGCCCAGTTTGCAATTTCTGCGGAAGATGAACAGGAATAGCGAGAACCAATGAGAGGCTAGCTGGAGGTGTCTGGACGGGCAAATTTAACTCTCATTTCCCACCAGGAAGAGGAATAACCAAAGGCTCAGCGTGCCGTGCCGGAACCAGATTAGGGCCTGAAGCCATCCTGCGGTGTTGCGGCCAGCTCACAAGAAAGCGAGTTGAAGAAAGGAGCTCAGGGGCACTGTAATTCACAAACCTGCAGAGTTATAAATGACAGCTATCGTCCAAAAATAGACTGAAGTAAGGCTGCCAAGAGGACTTGAAAGCGGGGCAGAATTGCAGGAAACCGATTTCAGGAGGTAGACTGGAATTGCATTGAAAGCATAGGAAAAGAGGCAGAACGTCCACAATGATGCACTTGGCCAAAAAGGGCGTATGCGTTTTTTCCTGAATATATTCAGGAAAAAACGCATACGCCCTTTTTGGCCAACCAAGCAAACTTGCAAAGGAAATCTGCACTACAATGAAGTCTCACTTCCCCCCGGTCAAAAGGGCCATCTGAAAAAAGTGTAAAATCCAGAAAGGCAGGACAGGCCATGGAGAACTGGGAGCCTTGTTATGCTGATGGGCGGGATGTAAATTGCCAACAGACACTCGGGAGAAGTGTATGGTGTTTCCTGAAACATCTAAAAAACAAAGCAACAGAGCCTAGGGCACTTCCACTTATGGTCCTATAGCTTAGGGAAATTAAAATCAAAAAGACACAGCCACCCCAAAGTTTGGAACGCCTCTGTTTACAAGAACCTCGTTTACAGTACAAGTTCAACATCGCAGAAAGTGAAAAATGGATAAAGAAGTTGTGGTATTTACTTACAAAGCAATATCACTCAGCAATGAAATCTATGTCATCAGGCCCTTAGCAGCACAATGAGTGGATTCAGGTATGATGATTCTAACTGAAATAAGTCACACAGAAAAAGAAACATCATAAGATATCAGTAATACACGGAATGTAAACTTGGCTACACATGAACTGAATTACAGAACAGAACAGGGTCTCAAATTTAGAAAACCAACTTATGCTTGCTTAAGGGAAAGGTGAGTTGGGGTGCTGCATAAAACCAGAGATTGAAATGAGCACAGATAAAGTTCCTTAAGCCAAATATGGAATAGACAAGAGCTACTCCTTGCTCAACGAAATGGACTCAACACCGCATATTAAACGCCTAAGAATGTACCTGACTAGTAAGTATCTTAAAACCTATGGATTGCTATGTCTCCGAAAGAGAATCAAGCATGTGTACAGGGGCATAAACGCAGCAGTGATAGGATTGGAGAGGTTCGGTGAGCAAATGAAGACCCTTTGAAGTCATATTGCATGGTACCCATTCCACGGGTTTCAACTACCCAGGTTTAAGGTATTCTTCCTTCAGCTAAAACATGCATGTGGAACCTAGAGTATGATCAACCATGTGATCGGGAGACGTGTTCAAATATGTCTCAGTTTTCCTCCCCTGGTACTCGGGTGCAACATTCCAGACGCTTTACTAACACTCTCCCCACTTGGAGAGTCAGCCCTTTAACCTCCTGTTTGGCCCAGTTTGCAATTTCTGCGGAAGATGAACAGGAATAGCGAGAACCAATGAGAGACTAGCTGGAGGTGTCTGGACGGGCAAATTTAACTCTCATTTCCCACCAGGAAGAGGAATTAACCAAAGGCTCAGCGTGCCGTGCCGGAACCAGATTAGGGCCTGAAGCCATCCTGCGGTGTTGCGGCCAGCTCACAAGAAAGCGAGTTGAAGAAAGGAGCTCAGGGGCACTGTAATTCACAAACCTGCAGAGTTATAAATGACAGCTATCGTCCAAAAATAGACTGAAGTAAGGCTGCCAAGAGGACTTGAAAGCGGGGCAGAATTGCAGGAAACCGATTTCAGGAGGTAGACTGGAATTGCATTGAAAGCATAGGAAAAGAGGCAGAACGTCCACAATGATGCACTTGGCCAAAAAGGGCGTATGCGTTTTTTCCTGAATATATTCAGGAAAAAACGCATACGCCCTTTTTGGCCAACCAAGCAAGCTTGCAAAGGAAATCTGCACTACAATGAAGTCTCACTTCCCCCCGGTCAAAAGGGCCATCTGAAAAAAGTGTAAAATCCAGAAAGGCAGGACAGGCCATGGAGAACTGGGAGCCTTGTTATGCTGATGGGCGGGATGTAAATTGCCAACAGACACTCGGGAGAAGTGTATGGTGTTTCCTGAAACATCTAAAAAACAAAGCAACAGAGCCTAGGGCACTTCCACTTATGGTCCTATAGCTTAGGGAAATTAAAATCAAAAAGACACAGCCACCCCAAAGTTTGGAACGGCTCTGTTTACAAGAACCTCGTTTACAGTACAAGTTCAACATCGCAGAAAGTGAAAAATGGATAAAGAAGTTGTGGTATTTACTTACAAAGCAATATCACTCAGCAATGAAATCTATGTCATCAGGCCCTTAGCAGCACAATGAGTGGATTCAGGTATGATGATTCTAACTGAAATAAGTCACACAGAAAAAGAAACATCATAAGATATCAGTAATACACGGAATGTAAACTTGGCTACACAGGAACTGAATTACAGAACAGAACAGGGTCTCAAATTTAGAAAACCAACTTATGCTTGCTTAAGGGGAAAGGTGAGTTGGGGTGCTGCATAAAACCAGAGATTGAAATGAGCACAGATAAAGTTCCTTAAGCCAAATATGGAATAGACAAGAGCTACTCCTTGCTCAACGAAATGGACTCAACACCCCATATTAAACGCCTAAGAATGTACCTGACTAGTAAGTATCTTAAAACCTATGGATTGCTATGTCTCCGAAAGAGAATCAAGCATGTGTACAGGGGCATAAACGCAGCAGTGATAGGATTGGAGAGGTTCGGTGAGCAAATGAAGACCCTTTGAAGTCATATTGCATGGTACCCATTCCACGGGTTTCAACTACCCAGGTTTAAGGTATTCTTCCTTCAGCTAAAACATGCATGTGGAACCCAGAGTATGATCAACCATGTGATCGGGAGACGTGTTCAAATATGTCTCAGTTTTCCTCCCTGGTACTCGGGTGCAACATTCCAGACGCTTTACTAACACTCTCCCCACTTGGAGAGTCAGTCCCTTTAACCTCCTGTTTGGCCCAGTTTGCAATTTCTGCGGAAGATGAACAGGAATAGCGAGAACCAATGAGAGACTAGCTGGAGGTGTCTGGACGGGCAAATTTAACTCTCATTTCCCACCAGGAAGAGGAATTAACCAAAGGCTCAGCGTGCCGTGCCGGAACCAGATTAGGGCCTGAAGCCATCCTGCGGTGTTGCGGCCAGCTCACAAGAAAGCGAGTTGAAGAAAGGAGCTCAGGGGCACTGTAATTCACAAACCTGCAGAGTTATAAATGACAGCTATCGTCCAAAAATAGACTGAAGTAAGGCTGCCAAGAGGACTTGAAAGCGGGGCAGAATTGCAGGAAACCGATTTCAGGAGGTAGACTGGAATTGCATTGAAAGCATAGGAAAAGAGGCAGAACGTCCACAATGATGCACTTGGCCAAAAAGGGCGTATGCGTTTTTTCCTGAATATATTCAGGAAAAAACGCATACGCCCTTTTTGGCCAACCAAGCAAGCTTGCAAAGGAAATCTGCACTACAATGAAGTCTCACTTCCCCCCGGTCAAAAGGGCCATCTGAAAAAAGTGTAAAATCCAGAAAGGCAGGACAGGCCATGGAGAACTGGGAGCCTTGTTATGCTGATGGGCGGGATGTAAATTGCCAACAGACACTCGGGAGAAGTGTATGGTGTTTCCTGAAACATCTAAAAAACAAAGCAACAGAGCCTAGGGCACTTCCACTTATGGTCCTATAGCTTAGGGAAATTAAAATCAAAAAGACACAGCCACCCCAAAGTTTGGAACGCTCTGTTTACAAGAACCTCGTTTACAGTACAAGTTCAACATCGCAGAAAGTGAAAAATGGATAAAGAAGTTGTGGTATTTACTTACAAAGCAATATCACTCAGCAATGAAATCTATGTCATCAGGCCCTTAGCAGCACAATGAGTGGATTCAGGTATGATGATTCTAACTGAAATAAGTCACACAGAAAAAGAAACATCATAAGATATCAGTAATACACGGAATGTAAACTTGGCTACACAGGAACTGAATTACAGAACAGAACAGGGTCTCAAATTTAGAAAACCAACTTATGCTTGCTTAAGGGAAAGGTGAGTTGGGGTGCTGCATAAAACCAGAGATTGAAATGAGCACAGATAAAGTTCCTTAAGTCAAATATGGAATAGACAAGAGCTACTCCTTGCTCAACGAAATGGACTCAACACCGCATATTAAACGCCTAAGAATGTACCTGACTAGTAAGTATCTTAAAACCTATGGATTGCTATGTCTCCGAAAGAGAATCAAGCATGTGTACAGGGGCATAAACGCAGCAGTGATAGGATTGGAGAGGTTCGGTGAGCAAATGAAGACCCTTTGAAGTCATATTGCATGGTACCCATTCCACGGGTTTCAACTACCCAGGTTTAAGGTATTCTTCCTTCAGCTAAAACATGCATGTGGAACCCAGAGTATGATCAACCATGTGATCGGGAGACGTGTTCAAATATGTCTCAGTTTTCCTCCCCTGGTACTCGGGTGCAACATTCCAGACGCTTTACTAACACTCTCCCCACTTGGAGAGTCAGCGCCTTTAACCTCCTGTTTGGCCCAGTTTGCAATTTCTGCGGAAGATGAACAGGAATAGCGAGAACCAATGAGAGACTAGCTGGAGGTGTCTGGACGGGCAAATTTAACTCTCATTTCCCACCAGGAAGAGGAAATAACCAAAGGCTCAGCGTGCCGTGCCGGAACCAGATTAGGGCCTGAAGCCATCCTGCGGTGTTGCGGCCAGCTCAAAGAAAGCGAGTTGAAGAAAGGAGCTCAGGGGCACTGTAATTCACAAACCTGCAGAGTTATAAATGACAGCTATCGTCCAAAAATAGACTGAAGTAAGGCTGCCAAGAGGACTTGAAAGCGGGGCAGAATTGCAGGAAACCGATTTCAGGAGGTAGACTGGAATTGCATTGAAAGCATAGGAAAAGAGGCAGAACGTCCACAATGATGCACTTGGCCAAAAAGGGCGTATGCGTTTTTTCCTGAATATATTCAGGAAAAAACGCATACGCCCTTTTTGGCCAACCAAGCAAGCTTGCAAAGGAAATCTGCACTACAATGAAGTCTCACTTCCCCCCGGTCAAAAGGGCCATCTGAAAAAAGTGTAAAATCCAGAAAGGCAGGACAGGCCATGGAGAACTGGGAGCCTTGTTATGCTGATGGGCGGGATGTAAATTGCCAACAGACACTCGGGAGAAGTGTATGGTGTTTCCTGAAACATCTAAAAAACAAAGCAACAGAGCCTAGGGCACTTCCACTTATGGTCCTATAGCTTAGGGAAATTAAAATCAAAAAGACACAGCCACCCCAAAGTTTGGAACGCTCTGTTTACAAGAACCTCGTTTACAGTACAAGTTCAACATCGCAGAAAGTGAAAAATGGATAAAGAAGTTGTGGTATTTACTTACAAAGCAATATCACTCAGCAATGAAATCTATGTCATCAGGCCCTTAGCAGCACAATGAGTGGATTCAGGTATGATGATTCTAACTGAAATAAGTCACACAGAAAAAGAAACATCATAAGATATCAGTAATACACGGAATGTAAACTTGGCTACACAGGAACTGAATTACAGAACAGAACAGGGTCTCAAATTTAGAAAACCAACTTATGCTTGCTTAAGGGGAAAGGTGAGTTGGGGTGCTGCATAAAACCAGAGATTGAAATGAGCACAGATAAAGTTCCTTAAGCCAAATATGGAATAGACAAGAGCTACTCCTTGCTCAACGAAATGGACTCAACACCGCATATTAAACGCCTAAGAATGTACCTGACTAGTAAGTATCTTAAAACCTATGGATTGCTATGTCTCCGAAAGAGAATCAAGCATGTGTACAGGGGCATAAACGCAGCAGTGATAGGATTGGAGAGGTTCGGTGAGCAAATGAAGACCCTTTGAAGTCATATTGCATGGTACCCATTCCACGGGTTTCAACTACCCAGGTTTAAGGTATTCTTCCTTCAGCTAAAACATGCATGTGGAACCTAGAGTATGATCAACCATGTGATCGGGAGACGTGTTCAAATATGTCTCAGTTTTCCTCCCCTGGTACTCGGGTGCAACATTCCAGACGCTTTACTAACACTCTCCCCACTTGGAGAGTCAGTCCCTTTAACCTCCTGTTTGGCCCAGTTTGCAATTTCTGCGGAAGATGAACAGGAATAGCGAGAACCAATGAGAGACTAGCTGGAGGTGTCTGGACGGGCAAATTTAACTCTCATTTCCCACCAGGAAGAGGAATTAACCAAAGGCTCAGCGTGCCGTGCCGGAACCAGATTAGGGCCTGAAGCCATCCTGCGGTGTTGCGGCCAGGTCACAAGAAAGCGAGTTGAAGAAAGGAGCTCAGGGGCACTGTAATTCACAAACCTGCAGAGTTATAAATGACAGCTATCGTCCAAAAATAGACTGAAGTAAGGCTGCCAAGAGGACTTGAAAGCGGGGCAGAATTGCAGGAAACCGATTTCAGGAGGTAGACTGGAATTGCATTGAAAGCATAGGAAAAGAGGCAGAACGTCCACAATGATGCACTTGGCCAAAAAGGGCGTATGCGTTTTTTCCTGAATATATTCAGGAAAAAACGCATACGCCCTTTTTGGCCAACCAAGCAAGCTTGCAAAGGAAATCTGCACTACAATGAAGTCTCACTTCCCCCGGTCAAAAGGGCCATCTGAAAAAAGTGTAAAATCCAGAAAGGCAGGACAGGCCATGGAGAACTGGGAGCCTTGTTATGCTGATGGGCGGGATGTAAATTGCCAACAGACACTCGGGAGAAGTGTATGGTGTTTCCTGAAACATCTAAAAAACAAAGCAACAGAGCCTAGGGCACTTCCACTTATGGTCCTATAGCTTAGGGAAATTAAAATCAAAAAGACACAGCCACCCCAAAGTTTGGGACGCCTCTGTTTACAAGAACCTCGTTTACAGTACAAGTTCAACATCGCAGAAAGTGAAAAATGGATAAAGAAGTTGTGGTATTTACTTACAAAGCAATATCACTCAGCAATGAAATCTATGTCATCAGGCCCTTAGCAGCACAATGAGTGGATTCAGGTACGATGATTCTAACTGAAATAAGTCACACAGAAAAAGAAACATCATAAGATATCAGTAATACACGGAATGTAAACTTGGCTACACAGGAACTGAATTACAGAACAGAACAGGGTCTCAAATTTAGAAAACCAACTTATGCTTGCTTAAGGGGAAAGGTGAGTTGGGGTGCTGCATAAAACCAGAGATTGAAATGAGCACAGATAAAGTTCCTTAAGCCAAATATGGAATAGACAAGAGCTACTCCTTGCTCAACGAAATGGACTCAACACCGCATATTAAACGCCTAAGAATGTACCTGACTAGTAAGTATCTTAAAACCTATGGATTGCTATGTCTCCGAAAGAGAATCAAGCATGTGTACAGGGGCATAAACGCAGCAGTGATAGGATTGGAGAGGTTCGGTGAGCAAATGAAGACCCTTTGAAGTCATATTGCATGGTACCCATTCCACGGGTTTCAACTACCCAGGTTTAAGGTATTCTTCCTTCAGCTAAAACATGCATGTGGAACCCAGAGTATGATCAACCATGTGATCGGGAGACGTGTTCAAATATGTCTCAGTTTTCCTACCCTGGTACTCGGGTGCAACATTCCAGACGCTTTACTAACACTCTCCCCACTTGGAGAGTCAGTCCCTTTAACCTCCTGTTTGGCCCAGTTTGCAATTTCTGCGGAAGATGAACAGGAATAGCGAGAACCAATGAGAGACTAGCTGGAGGTGTCTGGACGGGCAAATTTAACTCTCATTTCCCACCAGGAAGAGGAATAACCAAAGGCTCAGCGTGCCGTGCCGGAACCAGATTAGGGCCTGAAGCCATCCTGCGGTGTTGCGGCCAGCTCACAAGAAAGCGAGTTGAAGAAAGGAGCTCAGGGGCACTGTAATTCACAAACCTGCAGAGTTATAAATGACAGCTATCGTCCAAAAATATACTGAAGTAAGGCTGCCAAGAGGACTTGAAAGCGGGGCAGAATTGCAGGAAACCGATTTCAGGAGGTAGACTGGAATTGCATTGAAAGCATAGGAAAAGAGGCAGAACGTCCACAATGATGCACTTGGCCAAAAAGGGCGTATGCGTTTTTTCCTGAATATATTCAGGAAAAAACGCATACGCCCTTTTTGGCCAACCAAGCAAGCTTGCAAAGGAAATCTGCACTACAATGAAGTCTCACTTCCCCCCGGTCAAAAGGGCCATCTGAAAAAAGTGTAAAATCCAGAAAGGCAGGACAGGCCATGGAGAACTGGGAGCCTTGTTATGCTGATGGGCGGGATGTAAATTGCCAACAGACACTCGGGAGAAGTGTATGGTGTTTCCTGAAACATCTAAAAAACAAAGCAACAGAGCCTAGGGCACTTCCACTTATGGTCCTATAGCTTAGGGAAATTAAAATCAAAAAGACACAGCCACCCCAAAGTTTGGAACGGCTCTGTTTACAAGAACCTCGTTTACAGTACAAGTTCAACATCGCAGAAAGTGAAAAATGGATAAAGAAGTTGTGGTATTTACTTACAAAGCAATATCACTCAGCAATGAAATCTATGTCATCAGGCCCTTAGCAGCACAATGAGTGGATTCAGGTATGATGATTCTAACTGAAATAAGTCACACAGAAAAAGAAACATCATAAGATATCAGTAATACACGGAATGTAAACTTGGCTACACAGGAACTGAAATACAAACAGAACAGGGTCTCAAATTTAGAAAACCAACTTATGCTTGCTTAAGGGGAAAGGTGAGTTGGGGTGCTGCATAAAACCAGAGATTGAAATGAGCACAGATAAAGTTCCTTAAGCCAAATATGGAATAGACAAGAGCTACTCCTTGCTCAACGAAATGGACTCAACACCCATATTAAACGCCTAAGAATGTACCTGACTAGTAAGTATCTTAAAACCTATGGATTGCTATGTCTCCGAAAGAGAATCAAGCATGTGTACAGGGGCATAAACGCAGCAGTGATAGGATTGGAGAGGTTCGGTGAGCAAATGAAGACCCTTTGAAGTCATATTGCATGGTACCCATTCCACGGTTTTCAACTACCCAGGTTTAAGGTATTCTTCCTTCAGCTAAAACATGCATGTGGAACCCAGAGTATGATCAACCATGTGATCGGGAGACGTGTTCAAATATGTCTCAGTTTTCCTCCCTGGTACTCGGGTGCAACATTCCAGACGCTTTACTAACACTCTCCCCACTTGGAGAGTCAGTCCCTTTAACCTCCTGTTTGGCCCAGTTTGCAATTTCTGCGGAAGATGAACAGGAATAGCGAGAACCAATGAGAGACTAGCTGGAGGTGTCTGGACGGGCAAATTTAACTCTCATTTCCCACCAGGAAGAGGAATTAACCAAAGGCTCAGCGTGCCGTGCCGGAACCAGATTAGGGCCTGAAGCCATCCTGCGGTGTTGCGGCCAGCTCACAAGAAAGCGAGTTGAAGAAAGGAGCTCAGGGGCACTGTAATTCACAAACCTGCAGAGTTATAAATGACAGCTATCGTCCAAAAATAGACTGAAGTAAGGCTGCCAAGAGGACTTGAAAGCGGGGCAGAATTGCAGGAAACCGATTTCAGGAGGTAGACTGGAATTGCATTGAAAGCATAGGAAAAGAGGCAGAACGTCCACAATGATGCACTTGGCCAAAAAGGGCCTATGCGTTTTTTCCTGAATATATTCAGGAAAAAAAGCATAGGCCCTTTTTGGCCAACCAAGCAAGCTTGCAAAGGAAATCTGCACTACAATGAAGTCTCACTTACCCCGGTCAAAAGGGCCATCTGAAAAAAGTGTAAAATCCAGAAAGGCAGGACAGGCCATGGAGAACTGGGAGCCTTGTTATGCTGATGGGCGGGATGTAAATTGCCAACAGACACTCGGGAGAAGTGTATGGTGTTTCCTGAAACATCTAAAAAACAAAGCAACAGAGCCTAGGGCACTTCCACTTATGGTCCTATAGCTTAGGGAAATTAAAATCAAAAAGACACAGCCACCCCAAAGTTTGGACGCCTCTGTTTACAAGAACCTCGTTTACAGTACAAGTTCAATATCGCAGAAAGTGAAAAATGGATAAAGAAGTTGTGGTATTTACTTACAAAGCAATATCACTCAGCAATGAAATCTATGTCATCAGGCCCTTAGCAGCACAATGAGTGGATTCAGGTATGATGATTCTAACTGAAATAAGTCACACAGAAAAAGAAACATCATAAGATATCAGTAATACACGGAATGTAAACTTGGCTACACAGGAACTGAATTACAGAACAGAACAGGGTCTCAAATTTAGAAAACCAACTTATGCTTGCTTAAGGGGAAAGGTGAGTTGGGGTGCTGCATAAAACCAGAGATTGAAATGAGCACAGATAAAGTTCCTTAAGCCAAATATGGAATAGACAAGAGCTACTCCTTGCTCAACGAAATGGACTCAACACCCATATTAAACGCCTAAGAATGTACCTGACTAGTAAGTATCTTAAAACCTATGGATTGCTATGTCTCCAAAAGAGAATCAAGCATGTGTACAGGGGCATAAACGCAGCAGTGATAGGATTGGAGAGGTTCGGTGAGCAAATGAAGACCCTTTGAAGTCATATTGCATGGTACCCATTCCACGGGTCTCAACTCTCCAGGTTTAAGGTATTCTTCCTTCAGCTAAAACATGCATGTGGAACCCAGAGTATGATCAACCATGTGATCGGGAGACGTGTTCAAATATGTCTCAGTTTTCCTCCCCTGGTACTCGGGTGCAACATTCCAGACGCTTTACTAACACTCTCCCCACTTGGAGAGTCAGCGCCTTTAACCTCCTGTTTGGCCCAGTTTGCAATTTCTGCGGAAGATGAACAGGAATAGCGAGAACCAATGAGAGACTAGCTGGAGGTGTCTGGACGGGCAAATTTAACTCTCATTTCCCACCAGGAAGAGGAAATAACCAAAGGCTCAGCGTGCCGTGCCGGAACCAGATTAGGGCCTGAAGCCATCCTGCGGTGTTGCGGCCAGCTCACAAGAAAGCGAGTTGAAGAAAGGAGCTCAGGGGCACTGTAATTCACAAACCTGCAGAGTTATAAATGACAGCTATCGTCCAAAAATAGACTGAAGTAAGGCTGCCAAGAGGACTTGAAAGCGGGGCAGAATTGCAGGAAACCGATTTCAGGAGGTAGACTGGAATTGCATTGAAAGCATAGGAAAAGAGGCAGAACGTCCACAATGATGCACTTGGCCAAAAAGGGCGTATGCGTTTTTTCCTGAATATATTCAGGAAAAAACGCATACGCCCTTTTTGGCCAACCAAGCAAGCTTGCAAAGGAAATCTGCACTACAATGAAGTCTCACTTCCCCCGGTCAAAAGGGCCATCTGAAAAAAGTGTAAAATCCAGAAAGGCAGGACAGGCCATGGAGAACTGGGAGCCTTGTTATGCTGATGGGCGGGATGTAAATTGCCAACAGACACTCGGGAGAAGTGTATGGTGTTTCCTGAAACATCTAAAAAACAAAGCAACAGAGCCTAGGGCACTTCCACTTATGGTCCTATAGCTTAGGGAAATTAAAATCAAAAAGACACAGCCACCCCAAAGTTTGGGACGCCTCTGTTTACAAGAACCTCGTTTACAGTACAAGTTCAACATCGCAGAAAGTGAAAAATGGATAAAGAAGTTGTGGTATTTACTTACAAAGCAATATCACTCAGCAATGAAATCTATGTCATCAGGCCCTTAGCAGCACAATGAGTGGATTCAGGTATGATGATTCTAACTGAAATAAGTCACACAGAAAAAGAAACATCATAAGATATCAGTAATACACGGAATGTAAACTTGGCTACACAGGAACTGAATTACAGAACAGAACAGGGTCTCAAATTTAGAAAACCAACTTATGCTTGCTTAAGGGGAAAGGTGAGTTGGGTGCTGCATAAAACCAGAGATTGAAATGAGCACAGATAAAGTTCCTTAAGCCAAATATGGAATAGACAAGAGCTACTCCTTGCTCAACGAAATGGACTCAACACCGCATATTAAACGCCTAAGAATGTACCTGACTAGTAAGTATCTTAAAACCTATGGATTGCTATGTCTCCGAAAGAGAATCAAGCATGTGTACAGGGGCATAAACGCAGCAGTGATAGGATTGGAGAGGTTCGGTGAGCAAATGAAGACCCTTTGAAGTCATATTGCATGGTACCCATTCCACGGGTTTCAACTACCCAGGTTTAAGGTATTCTTCCTTCAGCTAAAACATGCATGTGGAACCTAGAGTATGATCAACCATGTGATCGGGAGACGTGTTCAAATATGTCTCAGTTTTCCTCCCTGGTACTCGGGTGCAACATTCCAGACGCTTTACTAACACTCTCCCCACTTGGAGAGTCAGTCCCTTTAACCTCCTGTTTGGCCCAGTTTGCAATTTCTGCGGAAGATGAACAGGAATAGCGAGAACCAATGAGAGACTAGCTGGAGGTGTCTGGACGGGCAAATTTAACTCTCATTTCCCACCAGGAAGAGGAATTAACCAAAGGCTCAGCGTGCCGTGCCGGAACCAGATTAGGGCCTGAAGCCATCCTGCGGTGTTGCGGCCAGCTCACAAGAAAGCGAGTTGAAGAAAGGAGCTCAGGGGCACTGTAATTCACAAACCTGCAGAGTTATAAATGACAGCTATCGTCCAAAAATAGACTGAAGTAAGGCTGCCAAGAGGACTTGAAAGCGGGGCAGAATTGCAGGAAACCGATTTCAGGAGGTAGACTGGAATTGCATTGAAAGCATAGGAAAAGAGGCAGAACGTCCACAATGATGCACTTGGCCAAAAAGGGCGTATGCGTTTTTTCCTGAATATATTCAGGAAAAAACGCATACGCCCTTTTTGGCCAACCAAGCAAGCTTGCAAAGGAAATCTGCACTACAATGAAGTCTCACTTCCCCCCGGTCAAAAGGGCCATCTGAAAAAAGTGTAAAATCCAGAAAGGCAGGACAGGCCATGGAGAACTGGGAGCCTTGTTATGCTGATGGGCGGGATGTAAATTGCCAACAGACACTCGGGAGAAGTGTATGGTGTTTCCTGAAACATCTAAAAAACAAAGCAACAGAGCCTAGGGCACTTCCACTTATGGTCCTATAGCTTAGGGAAATTAAAATCAAAAAGACACAGCCACCCCAAAGTTTGGAACGGCTCTGTTTACAAGAACCTCGTTTACAGTACAAGTTCAACATCGCAGAAAGTGAAAAATGGATAAAGAAGTTGTGGTATTTACTTACAATGCAGTATCACTCAGCAATGAAATCTATGTCATCAGGCCCTTAGCAGCACAATGAGTGGATTCAGGTATGATGATTCTAACTGAAATAAGTCACACAGAAAAAGAAACATCATAAGATATCAGTAATACACGGAATGTAAACTTGGCTACACAGGAACTGAATTACAGAACAGAACAGGGTCTCAAATTTAGAAAACCAACTTATGCTTGCTTAAGGGGAAAGGTGAGTTGGGGTGCTGCATAAAACCAGAGATTGAAATGAGCACAGATAAAGTTCCTTAAGCCAAATATGGAATAGACAAGAGCTACTCCTTGCTCAACGAAATGGACTCAACAGCCCATATTAAACGCCTAAGAATGTACCTGACTAGTAAGTATCTTAAAACCTATGGATTGCTATGTCTCCGAAAGAGAATCAAGCATGTGTACAGGGGCATAAACGCAGCAGTGATAGGATTGGAGAGGTTCGGTGAGCAAATGAAGACCCTTTGAAGTCATATTGCATGGTACCCATTCCACGGGTCTCAACTCTCCAGGTTTAAGGTATTCTTCCTTCAGCTAAAACATGCATGTGGAACCCAGAGTATGATCAACCATGTGATCGGGAGACGTGTTCAAATATGTCTCAGTTTTCCTCCCCTGGTACTCGGGTGCAACATTCCAGACGCTTTACTAACACTCTCCCCACTTGGAGAGTCAGTCCCTTTAACCTCCTGTTTGGCCCAGTTTGCAATTTCTGCGGAAGATGAACAGGAATAGCGAGAACCAATGAGAGACTAGCTGGAGGTGTCTGGACGGGCAAATTTAACTCTCATTTCCCACCAGGAAGAGGAATAACCAAAGGCTCAGCGTGCCGTGCCGGAACCAGATTAGGGCCTGAAGCCATCCTGCGGTGTTGCGGCCAGCTCACAAGAAAGCGAGTTGAAGAAAGGAGCTCAGGGGCACTGTAATTCACAAACCTGCAGAGTTATAAATGACAGCTATCGTCCAAAAATATACTGAAGTAAGGCTGCCAAGAGGACTTGAAAGCGGGGCAGAATTGCAGGAAACCGATTTCAGGAGGTAGACTGGAATTGCATTGAAAGCATAGGAAAAGAGGCAGAACGTCCACAATGATGCACTTGGCCAAAAAGGGCGTATGCGTTTTTTCCTGAATATATTCAGGAAAAAACGCATACGCCCTTTTTGGCCAACCAAGCAAGCTTGCAAAGGAAATCTGCACTACAATGAAGTCTCACTTCCCCCCGGTCAAAAGGGCCATCTGAAAAAAGTGTAAAATCCAGAAAGGCAGGACAGGCCATGGAGAACTGGGAGCCTTGTTATGCTGATGGGCGGGATGTAAATTGCCAACAGACACTCGAGAAGTGTATGGTGTTTCCTGAAACATCTAAAAAACAAAGCAACAGAGCCTAGGGCACTTCCACTTATGGTCCTATAGCTTAGGGAAATTAAAATCAAAAAGACACAGCCACCCCAAAGTTTGGAACGCCTCTGTTTACAAGAACCTCGTTTACAGTACAAGTTCAACATCGCAGAAAGTGAAAAATGGATAAAGAAGTTGTGGTATTTACTTACAAAGCAATATCACTCAGCAATGAAATCTATGTCATCAGGCCCTTAGCAGCACAATGAGTGGATTCAGGTATGATGATTCTAACTGAAATAAGTCACACAGAAAAAGAAACATCATAAGATATCAGTAATACACGGAATGTAAACTTGGCTACACAGGAACTGAATTACAGAACAGAACAGGGTCTCAAATTTAGAAAACCAACTTATGCTTGCTTAAGGGGAAAGGTGAGTTGGGGTGCTGCATAAAACCAGAGATTGAAATGAGCACAGATAAAGTTCCTTAAGCCAAATATGGAATAGACAAGAGCTACTCCTTGCTCAACGAAATGGACTCAACACCGCATATTAAACGCCTAAGAATGTACCTGACTAGTAAGTATCTTAAAACCTATGGATTGCTATGTCTCCAAAAGAGAATCAAGCATGTGTACAGGGGCATAAACGCAGCAGTGATAGGATTGGAGAGGTTCGGTGAGCAAATGAAGACCCTTTGAAGTCATATTGCATGGTACCCATTCCACGGGTTTCAACTACCCAGGTTTAAGGTATTCTTCCTTCAGCTAAAACATGCATGTGGAACCCAGAGTATGATCAACCATGTGATCGGGAGACGTGTTCAAATATGTCTCAGTTTTCCTCCCCTGGTACTCGGGTGCAACATTCCAGACGCTTTACTAACACTCTCCCCACTTGGAGAGTCAGCGCCTTTAACCTCCTGTTTGGCCCAGTTTGCAATTTCTGCGGAAGATGAACAGGAATAGCGAGAACCAATGAGAGACTAGCTGGAGGTGTCTGGACGGGCAAATTTAACTCTCATTTCCCACCAGGAAGAGGAATTAACCAAAGGCTCAGCGTGCCGTGCCGGAACCAGATTAGGGCCTGAAGCCATCCTGCGGTGTTGCGGCCAGGTCACAAGAAAGCGAGTTGAAGAAAGGAGCTCAGGGGCACTGTAATTCACAAACCTGCAGAGTTATAAATGACAGCTATCGTCCAAAAATAGACTGAAGTAAGGCTGCCAAGAGGACTTGAAAGCGGGGCAGAATTGCAGGAAACCGATTTCAGGAGGTAGACTGGAATTGCATTGAAAGCATAGGAAAAGAGGCAGAACGTCCACAATGATGCACTTGGCCAAAAAGGGCGTATGCGTTTTTTCCTGAATATATTCAGGAAAAAACGCATACGCCCTTTTTGGCCAACCAAGCAAGCTTGCAAAGGAAATCTGCACTACAATGAAGTCTCACTTCCCCCCGGTCAAAAGGGCCATCTGAAAAAAGTGTAAAATCCAGAAAGGCAGGACAGGCCATGGAGAACTGGGAGCCTTGTTATGCTGATGGGCGGGATGTAAATTGCCAACAGACACTCGGGAGAAGTGTATGGTGTTTCCTGAAACATCTAAAAAACAAAGCAACAGAGCCTAGGGCACTTCCACTTATGGTCCTATAGCTTAGGGAAATTAAAATCAAAAAGACACAGCCACCCCAAAGTTTGGAACGGCTCTGTTTACAAGAACCTCGTTTACAGTACAAGTTCAACATCGCAGAAAGTGAAAAATGGATAAAGAAGTTGTGGTATTTACTTACAAAGCAATATCACTCAGCAATGAAATCTATGTCATCAGGCCCTTAGCAGCACAATGAGTGGATTCAGGTATGATGATTCTAACTGAAATAAGTCACACAGAAAAAGAAACATCATAAGATATCAGTAATACACGGAATGTAAACTTGGCTACACAGGAACTGAATTCCGAAACAGAACAGGGTCTCAAATTTAGAAAACCAACTTATGCTTGCTTAAGGGGAAAGGTGAGTTGGGGTGCTGCATAAAACCAGAGATTGAAATGAGCACAGATAAAGTTCCTTAAGCCAAATATGGAATAGACAAGAGCTACTCCTTGCTCAACGAAATGGACTCAACACCCATATTAAACGCCTAAGAATGTACCTGACTAGTAAGTATCTTAAAACCTATGGATTGCTATGTCTCCGAAAGAGAATCAAGCATGTGTACAGGGGCATAAACGCAGCAGTGATAGGATTGGAGAGGTTCGGTGAGCAAATGAAGACCCTTTGAAGTCATATTGCATGGTACCCATTCCACGGGTCTCAACTCTCCAGGTTTAAGGTATTCTTCCTTCAGCTAAAACATGCATGTGGAACCCAGAGTATGATCAACCATGTGATCGGGAGACGTGTTCAAATATGTCTCAGTTTTCCTCCCCTGGTACTCGGGTGCAACATTCCAGACGCTTTACTAACACTCTCCCGACTTGGAGAGTCAGTCCCTTTAACCTCCTGTTTGGCCCAGTTTGCAATTTCTGCGGAAGATGAACAGGAATAGCGAGAACCAATGAGAGACTAGCTGGAGGTGTCTGGACGGGCAAATTTAACTCTCATTTCCCACCAGGAAGAGGAATTAACCAAAGGCTCAGCGTGCCGTGCCGGAACCAGATTAGGGCCTGAAGCCATCCTGCGGTGTTGCGGCCAGCTCACAAGAAAGCGAGTTGAAGAAAGGAGCTCAGGGGCACTGTAATTCACAAACCTGCAGAGTTATAAATGACAGCTATCGTCCAAAAATAGACTGAAGTAAGGCTGCCAAGAGGACTTGAAAGCGGGGCAGAATTGCAGGAAACCGATTTCAGGAGGTAGACTGGAATTGCATTGAAAGCATAGGAAAAGAGGCAGAACGTCCACAATGATGCACTTGGCCAAAAAGGGCGTATGCGTTTTTTCCTGAATATATTCAGGAAAAACCGCATACGCCCTTTTTGGCCAACCAAGCAAGCTTGCAAAGGAAATCTGCACTACAATGAAGTCTCACTTCCCCCCGGTCAAAAGGGCCATCTGAAAAAAGTGTAAAATCCAGAAAGGCAGGACAGGCCATGGAGAACTGGGAGCCTTGTTATGCTGATGGCGGATGTAAATTGCCAACAGACACTCTGGAGAAGTGTAGGGGTTTCCTGAAAATCTAAAAAACAAAGCAACAGAACCTAGGCACTTCCACTTATGGTCCTATATCTTAGGGAAATTAAAATGCTCTAACTGCCTCCAGAGAGCCGACGTCACCAAGTCGAGGTGTGCCAGCCATGCAGGAGTGACCTCACAGCAGAGGGTCCACCTCACAGAAGGATGAGGAACCCTGCCAGGATCAGACTCTCACCAGAGGGCTCACATCATTAAGGGGATGGGAACCAGGCAGGAGTGTCCTCACACCAGTGGGGCCACATCATCAAAAGTTGAGGAACCCAGCACATGTGGCCTCAAACAATTGGACACTCAGTTCCAAGGGGCTGGGAGTGAGGCAGGCAGGAGGAACCTCACAACAGAGGGCCCAAAGAATAAATAAGTTGAGGAATCCAGCAGTTGGAGCCTCCCAGCAGGCGACCAAGAGCACAGAGGCTATGGGATCCAGGCCGAAGTGAACTAACACCAGAGGCACCCCACATCATGAAAGTGAGCAACCCAGCCGTGGGGACCACAGAGCAGAAGGCCCACATCCCCATGGGGATGGGAACCTTGCAGGAGTGTCCTCGCACCACTGGGCGCACAACCGAAAATGTGGGGAGCCTAGCAGTTAGGGCCTGTCGCCAGAGGGCCCTCATCTCCGAGGGGAGGATGCTGTCAGCAGGCTCCAATTGCCACCAGAGGGCCGACGTTGCCAAGGCGAGGTGTGCCAGCCAGGCAGGAGTGACCTCACAGCAGAGGGCCCACCTCACAGAAGGGTGAGGAACCCAGCCAGGATCAGACTCTAACCACAGGGCCCACATCACCATGGGGATGGGAACCTGGCAGGAGTGTCCTCGCACCACAGGGCGCACATCAGAAAATGTGGGGAGCCCAGCGGTTAGGGCCTGACGCCAGAGGGCCCTCATCGCAGAAGGTAGGAGGCTCCCAGCAGGCTCCAACTGCCACCAGAGGGCCCACGTCTCCAAGGCGACCTGTGCCAGCCAGGCAGGAGTGACCACACAGAAGAGGGCCCACCTCACAGAAGGGTGAGGAACCCAGCCAGGATCAGACTCTCAACAGAGGGCCCACATCACCAAGGGGATGGGAACCAGGCAGGGGTGTCCCCACACCAGTGGGACAACATCATCGAAAGGTGAGGAACGCAGCACATGTGGCCTCAAACCAGAGGATACACATCACCAAGGGGCTGGGAGTGAGGCAGGCAGGAGGAGCCTCACAACAGAGGGCCCAAGAATAAATTAGGTGAGGAATCCAGCAGTTGGAACCTCCCAGCCGGCAGCCCAGAGCACCGGCAATAGGGATCCTGGATGGAGTGAACTCACAGCAGAGGGCCCACATCATGGAACTGTGAGCAAGCCAGCCATTTTGACCTCAGAGCAGAAGGCGCACATCCCCATGGGGATGGGAACCTGGCAGGAGTGTCCTCGCTCACTTGGCGCACATCAGAAAATGTGGGGAGCCCAGCAGTTACGGCCTGACGCAAGAGGGCCCTCATCACCGAGGGGAGGAGGCTACCAGCAGGCTCCAACTGCCACCAGAGTGCCCACGTCGCCAAGGTGACATGTGCCAGACAGGCAGGAGTGACCTCACAGCAGAGGGCCCACCTCACAGAAGGTTCAGGAACCCAGCCAGGATCAGACTCTCACCAGAGGGCCCACATCACCAAGGTGATGGGAACCAGGCAGGAGTGTCCTCACAAGAGTGGGGCCACATCATCAAAAGGTGAGGAACCCAGCACATGTGGCCTCAAACCAGAGGACACACATCACCAAGGGGATGGGAGTGAGGCAGGCAGGAGGAGCCTAAAAACAGAGGGCCCAAAGAATAAGAAATGTGAGGAATCCAGCAGTTGGAACCTCCCGAGCAGGCGGCCGAGAGCACAGAAGCTATGGGATCCAGGCAGGAGTGAACTCACACCAGAGAGCCCACATCATGAAACTGTGAGCAACCCAGGTGTTGGGACCTCAGAGCAGAAGGCCCACATCCCCATGGGGATGGGAAACTGACAGGAGTGTCCTGGCATCACTGGGCTCCCATCAGAAAACGTGGGAAGCCCAGCAGTTAGGGCCTGATGCCAGAGGGCCATCATCACCGAGGGGAGGAGATTCTTAGCACACACCAACGGCCACCACACGGCTGACGTCGCCAAGGCAATGGGTGCCAACCAGGAAGGATTGACCTCACAGCTAGGGCCTACCTCACAGAAGGGTGAGGAACACAGCCAGGATCAGACTCTCACCAGGGGGTCCACATAACCAAGTGGATGGGAACCAGACAGGAGTGTCCACACACCAGTGGGGCCACATCATCAAAAGGTGAGGAACCCAGCAAAGGTGGCCACAATCCAGAGGACCCACATCACCAAGGGGCTGAGAGTGAGGTAGGGGTCTGGACGGGCAATTTTACCTCTGATTTCCCACCAGGAAGAGGATTTAACCAAAGGCTCAGCGTGCCGTGCCAGGAACCAGATTAGGGCCTGAAGCAATCCTGCGGTTTTGCGGCCAGCTCACAAGAAAGCGAGTTGAAGAAAGGAGCTCAGGGGCACTGTAATTCACAAACGTACAGTGTGAATTACATTCACACTGTAATTAAGACACCTGTAATTCACAAACCTAATTCACAAACCTGCAGCTCAGGGGCACTGTAATTCACAAATCTGTAATTACACAAACCTGTAATTCACAAACACTATAATTCACAAACCTAAGCACAGGGGCACTGTAATTCACAAACCTGCAGAGTTATAAATGACAGCTATCGTCCAAAAATATATTGAAGTAAGGCTGCCAAGAGGACTTGAAAGCGGGGCAGAATTGCAGGAAACCGATTTCAGGAGGTAGACTGGAATTGCATTGAAAAGCATAGGAAAAGAGGCAGAACGTCCACAATGATGCACTTGGCCAAAAAGGGCCTATGCGTTTTCCTGATATATTCAGGAAAAAACGCATACGCCCTTTTTGGCCAACCAAGCAAGCTTGCAAAGGAAATCTGCACTACAATGAAGTCTCACTGCCCCCCGGTCAAAAGGGCCATCTGAAAAAAGTGTAAAATCCAGAAAGGCAGGACAGGCCATGGAGAACTGGGAGCCTTGTTATGCTGATGGGCGGGATGTAAATTGCCAACAGACACTCTGGAGAAGTGTATGGTGTTTCCTGAAACATCTAAAAAACAAAGCAACAGAGCCTAGGGCACTTCCACTTATGGCCTTATAGCTTAGGGAAATTAAAATCAAAAAGACACAGCCACCCCAAAGTTTGGGACGCCTCTGTTTACAAGAACCTCGTTTACCGTACAAGTTCAATATCGCAGAAAGTGAAAAATGGATAAAGAACTTGTGGTACTTACGTACAATGCAGTATCACTCAGCAATGAAATCTATGTCATCAGGCCCGTAGCAGCACAATGAGTGGATTCAGGTACGATGATTCTAACTGAAATAAGTCACACAGAAAAAGAAACATCATAAGATATCAGTAATACACGGAATGTAAACTTGGCTACACAGGAACTGAATTCCAGAACAGAACAGGGTCTCAAATTTAGAAAACCAACTTATGCTTGCTTAAGGGGAAAGGTGAGTTGGGGTGCTGCATAAAACCAGAGATTGAAATGAGCACAGATAAAGTTCCTTAAGCCAAATATGGAATAGACAAGAGCTACTCCTTGCTCAACGAAATGGACTCAACACCCCATATTAAACGCCTAAGAATGTACCTGACTAGTAAGTATCTTAAAACCTATGGATTGCTATGTCTCCAAAAGAGAATCAAGCGTGTGTACAGGGGCATAAACGCAGCAGTGATAGGATTGGAGAGGTTCGGTGAGCAAATGAAGACCCTTTGAAGTCATATTGCATGGTACCCATTCCACGGGTCTCAACTCTCCACGTTTAAGGTATTCTTCCTTCAGCTAAAACATGCATGTGGAACCCAGAGTATGATCAACCGCGTGAACGGGAGACGTGTTCAAATATGTCTCAGTTTCCGTACCCTGGTACTCGGGTGCAACATTCCAGACGCTTTACTAACACTCTCCCGACTTGGAGAGTCAGTCCCTTTAACCTCCTGTTTGGCCCAGTTTGCAATTTCTGCGGAAGATGAACAGGAATAGCGAGAACCAATGAGAGACTAGCTGGAGGTGTCTGGACGGGCAAATTTAACTCTCATTTCCCACCAGGAAGAGGAATTAACCAAAGGCTCAGCGTGCCGTGCCGGAACCAGATTAGGGCCTGAAGCCATCCTGCGGTGTTGCGGCCAGCTCACAAGAAAGCGACTTGAAGAAAGGAGCTCAGGGGCACTGTAATTCACAAACCTGCAGAGTTATAAATGACAGCTATCGTCCAAAAATATACTGAAGTAAGGCTGCCAAGAGGACTTGAAAGCGGGGCAGAATTGCAGGAAACCGATTTCAGGAGGTAGACTGGAATTGCATTGAAAGCATAGGAAAAGAGGCAGAACGTCCACAATGATGCACTTGGCCAAAAAGGGCGTATGCGTTTTTTCCTGAATATATTCAGGAAAAAACGCATACGCCCTTTTTGGCCAACCAAGCAAGCTTGCAAAGGAAATCTGCACTACAATGAAGTCTCACTTCCCCCCGGTCAAAAGGGCCATCTGAAAAAAGTGTAAAATCCAGAAAGGCAGGACAGGCCATGGAGAACTGGGAGCCTTGTTATGCTGATGGGCGGGATGTAAATTGCCAACAGACACTCGGGAGAAGTGTATGGTGTTTCCTGAAACATCTAAAAAACAAAGCAACAGAGCCTAGGGCACTTCCACTTATGGTCCTATAGCTTAGGGAAATTAAAATCAAAAAGACACAGCCACCCAAAGTTTGGGACGCCTCTGTTTACAAGAACCTCGTTTACCGTACAAGTTCAATATCACAGAAAGTGAAAAATGGATAAAGAACTTGTGGTACTTACGTACAATGCAGTATCACTCAGCAATGAAATCTATGTCATCAGGCCCGTAGCAGCATAATGAGTGGATTCAGGTACGATGATTCTAACTGAAATAAGTCACACAGAAAAAGAAACATCATAAGATATCAGTAATACACGGAATGTAAACTTGGCTACACAGGAACTGAATTACAGAACAGAACAGGGTCTCAAATTTAGAAAACCAACTTATGCTTGCTTAAGGGGAAAGGTGAGTTGGGGTGCTGCATAAAACCAGAGACTGAAATGAGCACAGATAAAGTTCCTTAAGCCAAATATGGAATAGACAAGAGCTACTCCTTGCTCAACGAAATGGACTCAACACCCCATATTAAACGCCTAAGAATGTACCTGACTAGTAAGTATCTTAAAACCTATGGATTGCTATGTCTCCAAAAGAGAATCAAGCGTGTGTACAGGGGCATAAACGCAGCAGTGATAGGATTGGAGAGGTTCGGTGAGCAAATGAAGACCCTTTGAAGTCATATTGCATGGTACCCATTCCACGGGTCTCAACTCTCCACGTTTAAGGTATTCTTCCTTCAGCTAAAACATGCATGTGGAACCTAGAGTATGATCAACCATGTGATCGGGAGACGTGTTCAAATATGTCTCAGTTTTCGTACCCTGGTACTCGGGTGCAACATTCCAGACGCTTTACTAACACTCTCCCGACTTGGAGAGTCAGTCCCTTTAACCTCCTGTTTGGCCCAGTTTGCAATTTCTGCGGAAGATGAACAGGAATAGCGAGAACCAATGAGAGACTAGCTGGAGGTGTCTGGACGGGCAAATTTAACTCTCATTTCCCACCAGGAAGAGGAATTAACCAAAGGCTCAGCGTGCCGTGCCGGAACCAGATTAGGGCCTGAAGCCATCCTGCGGTGTTGCGGCCAGCTCACAAGAAAGCGAGTTGAAGAAAGGAGCTCAGGGGCACTGTAATTCACAAACCTGCAGAGTTATAAATGACAGCTATCGTCCAAAAATATACTGAAGTAAGGCTGCCAAGAGGACTTGAAAGCGGGGCAGAATTGCAGGAAACCGATTTCAGGAGGTAGACTGGAATTGCATTGAAAGCATAGGAAAAGAGGCAGAACGTCCACAATGATGCACTTGGCCAAAAAGGGCGTATGCGTTTTTTCCTGAATATATTCAGGAAAAAACGCATACGCCCTTTTTGGCCAACCAAGCAAGCTTGCAAAGGAAATCTGCACTACAATGAAGTCTCACTTCCCCCCGGTCAAAAGGGCCATCTGAAAAAAGTGTAAAATCCAGAAAGGCAGGACAGGCCATGGAGAACTGGGAGCCTTGTTATGCTGATGGGCGGGATGTAAATTGCCAACAGACACTCGGGAGAAGTGTATGGTGTTTCCTGAAACATCTAAAAAACAAAGCAACAGAGCCTAGGGCACTTCCACTTATGGTCCTATAGCTTAGGGAAATTAAAATCAAAAAGACACAGCCACCCCAAAGTTTGGGACGCCTCTGTTTACAAGAACCTCGTTTACCGTACAAGTTCAACATCGCAGAAAGTGAAAAATGGATAAAGAACTTGTGGTACTTACGTACAATGCAGTATCACTCAGCAATGAAATCTATGTCATCAGGCCCGTAGCAGCATAATGAGTGGATTCAGGTACGATGATTCTAACTGAAATAAGTCACACAGAAAAAGAAACATCATAAGATATCAGTAATACACGGAATGTAAACTTGGCTACACAGGAACTGAATTACAGAACAGAACAGGGTCTCAAATTTAGAAAACCAACTTATGCTTGCTTAAGGGGAAAGGTGAGTTGGGGTGCTGCATAAAACCAGAGATTGAAATGAGCACAGATAAAGTTCCTTAAGCCAAATATGGAATAGACAAGAGCTACTCCTTGCTCAACGAAATGGACTCAACACCCCATATTAAACGCCTAAGAATGTACCTGACTAGTAAGTATCTTAAAACCTATGGATTGCTATGTCTCCAAAAGAGAATCAAGCGTGTGTACAGGGGCATAAACGCAGCAGTGATAGGATTGGAGAGGTTCGGTGAGCAAATGAAGACCCTTTGAAGTCATATTGCATGGTACCCATTCCACGGGTCTCAACTCTCCAGGTTTAAGGTATTCTTCCTTCAGCTAAAACATGCATGTGGAACCCAGAGTATGATCAACCATGTGAACGGGAGACGTGTTCAAATATGTCTCAGTTTTCGTACCCTGGTACTCGGGTGCAACATTCCAGACGCTTTACTAACACTCTCCCCACTTGGAGAGTCAGCCCTTTAACCTCCTGTTTGGCCCAGTTTGCAATTTCTGCGGAAGATGAACAGGAATAGCGAGAACCAATGAGAGACTAGCTGGAGGTGTCTGGACGGGCAAATTTAACTCTCATTTCCCACCAGGAAGAGGAATTAACCAAAGGCTCAGCGTGCCGTGCCGGAACCAGATTAGGGCCTGAAGCCATCCTGCGGTGTTGCGGCCAGCTCACAAGAAAGCGAGTTGAAGAAAGGAGCTCAGGGGCACTGTAATTCACAAACCTGCAGAGTTATAAATGACAGCTATCGTCCAAAAATATACTGAAGTAAGGCTGCCAAGAGGACTTGAAAGCGGGCAGAATTGCAGGAAACCGATTTCAGGAGGTAGACTGGAATTGCATTGAAAGCATAGGAAAAGAGGCAGAACGTCCACAATGATGCACTTGGCCAATAAGGGCGTATGCGTTTTTTCCTGAATATATTCAGGAAAAAACGCATACGCCCTTTTTGGCCAACCAAGCAAACTTGCAAAGGAAATCTGCACTACAATGAAGTCTCACTTCCCCCCGGTCAAAAGGGCCATCTGAAAAAAGTGTAAAATCCAGAAAGGCAGGACAGGCCATGGAGAACTGGGAGCCTTGTTATGCTGATGGGCGGGATGTAAATTGCCAACAGACACTCGGGAGAAGTGTATGGTGTTTCCTGAAACATCTAAAAAACAAAGCAACAGAGCCTAGGGCACTTCCACTTATGGTCCTATAGCTTAGGGAAATTAAAATCAAAAAGACACAGCCACCCCAAAGTTTGGGACGCCTCTGTTTACAAGAACCTCGTTTACCGTACAAGTTCAATATCACAGAAAGTGAAAAATGGATAAAGAACTCTGTGGTACTTACGTACAATGCAGTATCACTCAGCAATGAAATCTATGTCATCAGGCCCGTAGCAGCATAATGAGTGGATTCAGGTACGATGATTCTAACTGAAATAAGTCACACAGAAAAAGAAACATCATAAGATATCAGTAATACACGGAATGTAAACTTGGCTACACAGGAACTGAATTCCAAAACAGAACAGGGTCTCAAATTTAGAAAACCAACTTATGCTTGCTTAAGGGGAAAGGTGAGTTGGGGTGCTGCATAAAACCAGAGATTGAAATGAGCACAGATAAAGTTCCTTAAGCCAAATATGGAATAGACAAGAGCTACTCCTTGCTCAACGAAATGGACTCAACACCCCATATTAAACGCCTAAGAATGTACCTGACTAGTAAGTATCTTAAAACCTATGGATTGCTATGTCTCCGAAAGAGAATCAAGCATGTGTACAGGGGCATAAACGCAGCAGTGATAGGATTGGAGAGGTTCGGTGAGCAAATGAAGACCCTTTGAAGTCATATTGCATGGTACCCATTCCACGGGTCTCAACTCTCCAGGTTTAAGGTATTCTTCCTTCAGCTAAAACATGCATGTGGAACCTAGAGTATGATCAACCATGTGATCGGGAGACGTGTTCAAATATGTCTCAGTTTCGTACCCTGGTACTCGGGTGCAACATTCCAGACGCTTTACTAACACTCTCCCGACTTGGAGAGTCAGTCCCTTTAACCTCCTGTTTGGCCCAGTTTGCAATTTCTGCGGAAGATGAACAGGAATAGCGAGAACCAATGAGAGACTAGCTGGAGGTGTCTGGACGGGCAAATTTAACTCTCATTTCCCACCAGGAAGAGGAATTAACCAAAGGCTCAGCGTGCCATGCCGGAACCACACTAGGGCCTGAAGCAATGCAGCGGTGTTGCGGTCAGCTCACAAGAAAGCGAGTTGAAGAAAGGAGCTCTGGGGCACTGTAATTCACAAACCTGCAGAGTTATAAATGACAGCTATCGTCCAAAAAGATATTGAAGTAAGGCTGCCAAGAGGACTTGAAAGCGAGGCAGAATTGCAGGAAACCGATTTCAGGAGGTGGACTGGAATTGCATTGAAAGCATAGGAAAAGAGGCAGAACGTCCACAATGATGCACTTGGCCAAAAAGGGCGTATGCGTTTTTTCCAAGGCCCTCATAATCGAGGGGAGGAGACTCATAGCAGGCTCCAACTACCACCAGAGGGCTCATGTCGCCAAGGCAACGTGAGCAAGCCAGGCAGGAGTTACCTCACAGCAGAGGTCCCACCTCACAGAAGGGTGAGGAACCCAGCCAACATCAGACTCTCACCAGAGGGCCCACATCACCAAGGCAATGGGAACCAGGCAGGAGTGTCCTCACACCAGTGGGGCCACATCATCGATAGGTGAGGAACTCAGCACATGTGGCCTTAAACCAGAGGGCCCACATGAACAAGGGTCTCAGAGTCAGGAAGGCAGGAGTAGCCTCACAACACTGGGCCCATAGAATAAAAAAGTGAAGAATCCAGCAGTTGGAACCTCCCAGCAAGGGGCCCAGAGCACCGATGCTATGGGATCCAGGCCAGAGTGAACTCACATCACAGGGCCCACGTCATGAAACTGTAAGCAACCCAGCCTTTGGGACCTCAGAGCAGAAGGCCAACATCCCCATGGGGATGGGAACCTGACAGGAGTGTCCTGGCATCACTGGGGTCACATCAGAAAACGTGGGGAGCCCAGCAGTTAGGGCCCAATGACAGAGGACCCTCATCACTGAGGGGAGGACACTCCCAGCAGGCTCCAACTGACACCAGAGGGCCAACGTCACCAAGGCGAGGAGTGCCAACCATGAAGGAATGACCTCACAGGAGACGGCCCACCACACAGAAGGGTGAGGAACCCAGCCAGTATCAGACTCTCACCAGAGGGCTCACATCTTTAAAGGGATGGGAACCAGGCAGGAGTGTCCTCACACCAGTGGGTCCACATGATCGAAAGTTGAGGAACCCAGCACATGTGGCCCCAAACCAGCGGACATGCATCACAAAGTGGCTGGGAGTGAGGCAGGCAGGAGGAGCCTCAAAACAGAGGGACCACAGAATAAAAAGTTGAGGAATCCAGCAGTTGGAACGTCCCAGCAGGTGGCCCAGAGCACTGACCATATAGGTTCCAGGCCGGAGTGAGCTCACATCAGACGGCCCACATCATGAAACTGTCAGCAACCCAGACGATGGGACCACAGAGCAGAAGGCCCACATCCCCATGGGGATGGGAACCTGACAGGAGTGCCCTGGCATCACTGGGCTCACATCAGAGAAGGTGGGGAGCCCAGCAGTTAGGGCCTGACGCTAGAGGGCACTCATCACCAAGGGGACGAGGATCCCAGCATGCTCTAACTGCCTCCAGAGAGCCGACGTCACCAAGTCGAGGTGTGCCAGCCATGCAGGAGTGACCTCACAGCAGAGGGTCCACCTCACAGAAGGATGAGGAACCCTGCCAGGATCAGACTCTCACCAGAGGGCTCACATCATTAAGGGGATGGGAACCAGGCAGGAGTGTCCTCACACCAGTGGGGCCACATCATCAAAAGTTGAGGAACCCAGCACATGTGGCCTCAAACAATTGGACACTCAGTTCCAAGGGGCTGGGAGTGAGGCAGGCAGGAGGAACCTCACAACAGAGGGCCCAAAGAATAAATAAGTTGAGGAATCCAGCAGTTGGAGCCTCCCAGCAGGCGACCAAGAGCACAGAGGCTATGGGATCCAGGCCGAAGTGAACTAACACCAGAGACCCCACATCATGAAAGTGAGCAACCCAGCCGTGGGGACCACAGAGCAGAAGGCCCACATCCCCATGGGGATGGGAACCTTGCAGGAGTGTCCTCGCACCACTGGGCGCACAACCGAAAATGTGGGGAGCCTAGCAGTTAGGGCCTGACGCCAGAGGGCCCTCATCTCCGAGGGGAGGATGCTGTCAGCAGGCTCCAATTGCCACCAGAGGGCCGACGTTGCCAAGGCGAGGTGTGCCAGCCAGGCAGGAGTGACCTCACAGCAGAGGGCCCACCTCACAGAAGGGTGAGGAACCCAGCCAGGATCAGACTCTAACCACAGGGCCCACATCACCATGGGGATGGGAACCTGGCAGGAGTGTCCTCGCACCACAGGGCGCACATCAGAAAATGTGGGGAGCCCAGCGGTTAGGGCCTGACGCCAGAGGGCCCTCATCGCAGAAGGTAGGAGGCTCCCAGCAGGCTCCAACTGCCACCAGAGGGCCCACGTCTCCAAGGCGACCTGTGCCAGCCAGGCAGGAGTGACCACACAGAAGAGGGCCCACCTCACAGAAGGGTGAGGAACCCAGCCAGGATCAGACTCTCACCAGAGGGCCCACATCACCAAGGGGATGGGAACCAGGCAGGGGTGTCCCCACACCAGTGGGACAACATCATCGAAAGGTGAGGAACGCAGCACATGTGGCCTCAAACCAGAGGATACACATCACCAAGGGGCTGGGAGTGAGGCAGGCAGGAGGAGCCTCACAACAGAGGGCCCAAAGAATAAATTAGGTGAGGAATCCAGCAGTTGGAACCTCCCAGCCGGCAGCCCAGAGCACCGGCAATAGGGATCCTGGATGGAGTGAACTCACAGCAGAGGGCCCACATCATGGAACTGTGAGCAAGCCAGGCATTTTGACCTCAGAGCAGAAGGCGCACATCCCCATGGGGATGGGAACCTGGCAGGAGTGTCCTCGCTCACTTGGCGCACATCAGAAAATGTGGGGAGCCCAGCAGTTACGGCCTGACGCAAGAGGGCCCTCATCACCGAGGGGAGGAGGCTACCAGCAGGCTCCAACTGCCACCAGAGTGCCCACGTCGCCAAGGTGACATGTGCCAGACAGGCAGGAGTGACCTCACAGCAGAGGGCCCACCTCACAGAAGGTTCAGGAACCCAGCCAGGATCAGACTCTCACCAGAGGGCCCACATCACCAAGGTGATGGGAACCAGGCAGGAGTGTCCTCACAAGAGTGGGGCCACATCATCGAAAGGTGAGGAACCCAGCACATGTGGCCTCAAACCAGAGGACACACATCACCAAGGGGATGGGAGTGAGGCAGGCAGGAGGAGCCTAAAAACAGAGGGCCCAAAGAATAAGAAATGTGAGGAATCCAGCAGTTGGAACCTCCGAGCAGGCGGCCGAGAGCACAGAAGCTATGGGATCCAGGCAGGAGTGAACTCACACCAGAGAGCCCACATCATGAAACTGTGAGCAACCCAGGTGTTGGGACCTCAGAGCAGAAGGCCCACATCCCCATGGGGATGGGAAACTGACAGGAGTGTCCTGGCATCACTGGGCTCCCATCAGAAAACGTGGGAAGCCCAGCAGTTAGGGCCTGATGCCAGAGGGCCATCATCACCGAGGGGAGGAGATTCTTAGCACACACCAACGGCCACCACACGGCTGACGTCGCCAAGGCAATGGGTGCCAACCAGGAAGGATTGACCTCACAGCTAGGGCCTACCTCACAGAAGGGTGAGGAACACAGCCAGGATCAGACTCTCACCAGGGGGTCCACATAACCAAGTGGATGGGAACCAGACAGGAGTGTCCACACACCAGTGGGGCCACATCATCAAAAGGTGAGGAACCCAGCAAAGGTGGCCACAATCCAGAGGACCCACATCACCAAGGGGCTGAGAGTGAGGTAGGGGTCTGGACGGGCAATTTTACCTCTGATTTCCCACCAGGAAGAGGATTTAACCAAAGGCTCAGCGTGCCGTGCCGGAACCAGATTAGGGCCTGAAGCAATCCTGCGGTTTTGCGGCCACCTCACAAGAAAGCGAGTTGAAGAAAGGAGCTCAGGGGCACTGTAATTCACAAACGTACAGTGTGAATTACATTCACACTGTAATTAAGACACCTGTAATTCACAAACCTAATTCACAAACCTGCAGCTCAGGGGCACTGTAATTCACAAATCTGTAATTACACAAACCTGTAATTCACAAACACTATAATTCACAAACCTAAGCACAGGGGCACTGTAATTCACAAACCTGCAGAGTTCGAAATGACAGCTATCGTCCAAAAATATATTGAAGTAAGGCTGCCAAGAGGACTTGAAAGCGGGGCAGAATTGCAGGAAACCGATTTCAGGAGGTAGACTGGAATTGCATGAAAAGCATAGGAAAAGAGGCAGAACGTCCACAATGATGCACTTGGCCAAAAAGAGCCTATGCGTTTTTTTCAGAAAAAACGCATACGCCCTTTTTGGCCAACCAAGCAAGCTTGCAAAGGAAATCTGCACTACAATGAAGTCTCACTGCCCCCCGGTCAAAAGGGCCATCTGAAAAAAGTGCAAAATCCAGAAAGGCAGGACAGGCCATGGAGAACAGGTAACCTTGTTATGCTGATGGGCGGGATGTAAATTGCCAACAGCCACTCGGGAGAAGTGTATGGTGTTTCCTGAAACATCTAAAAAACAAAGCAACAGAGCCTAGGGCACTTCCACTTATGGTCCTATAGCTTAGGGAAATTAAAATCAAAAGGACACAGCCACCCCAAAGTTTGGGACGCCTCTGTTTACAAGAACCTCGTTTACAGTACAAGTTCAACATCGCAGAAAGTGAAAAATGGATAAAGAAGTTGTGGTATTTACTTACAAAGCAATATCACTCAGCAATGAAATCTATGTCATCAGGCCCTTAGCAGCACAATGAGTGGATTCAGGTATGATGATTCTAACTGAAATAAGTCACACAGAAAAAGAAACATCATAAGATATCAGTAATACACGGAATGTAAACTTGGCTACACAGGAACTGATTTCCAGAACAGAACAGGGTCTCAAATTTAGAAAACCAACTTATGCTTGCTTAAGGGGAAAGGTGAGTTGGGGTGCTGCATAAAACCAGAGATTGAAATGAGCACAGATAAAGTTCCTTAAGCCAAATATGGAATAGACAAGAGCTACTCCTTGCTCAACGAAATGGACTCAACACCGCATATTAAACGCCTAAGAATGTACCTGACTAGTAAGTATCTTAAAACCTATGGATTGCTATGTCTCCGAAAGAGAATGAAGCGTGTGTACAGGGGCATAAACGCAGCAGTGATAGGATTGGAGAGGTTCGGTGAGCAAATGAAGACCCTTTGAAGTCATATTGCATGGTACCCATTCCACGGGTTTCAACTACCCATGTTTAAGGTATTCTTCCTTCAGCTAAAACATGCATGTGGAACCTAGAGTATGATCAACCATGTGATCGGGAGACGTGTTCAAATATGTCTCAGTTTTCGTACCCTGGTACTCGGGTGCAACATTCCAGACGCTTTACTAACACTCTCCCGACTTGGAGAGTCAGTCCCTTTAACCTCCTGTTTGGCCCAGTTTGCAATTTATGCGGAAGATGAACAGGAATAGCGAGAACCAATGAGAGACTAGCTGGAGGTGTCTGGACGGGCAAATTTAACTCTCATTTCCCACCAGGAAGAGGAATTAACCAAAGGCTCAGCGTGCCGTGCCGGAACCAGATTAGGGCCTGAAGCCATCCTGCGGTGTTGCGGCCAGCTCACAAGAAAGCGACTTGAAGAAAGGAGCTCAGGGGCACTGTAATTCACAAACCTGCAGAGTTATAAATGACAGCTATCGTCCAAAAATATACTGAAGTAAGGCTGCCAAGAGGACTTGAAAGCGGGGCAGAATTGCAGGAAACCGATTTCAGGAGGTAGACTGGAATTGCATTGAAAGCATAGGAAAAGAGGCAGAACGTCCACAATGATGCACTTGGCCAAAAAGGGCGTATGCGTTTTTTCCTGAATATATTCAGGAAAAAACGCATACGCCCTTTTTGGCCAACCAAGCAAGCTTGCAAAGGAAATCTGCACTACAATGAAGTCTCACTTCCCCCCAGTCAAAAGGGCCATCTGAAAAAAGTGTAAAATCCAGAAAGGCAGGACAGGCCATGGAGAACTGGGAGCCTTGTTATGCTGATGGGCGGGATGTAAATTGCCAACAGACACTCGGGAGAAGTGTATGGTGTTTCCTGAAACATCTAAAAAACAAAGCAACAGAGCCTAGGGCACTTCCACTTATGGTCCTATAGCTTAGGGAAATTAAAATCAAAAAGACACAGCCACCCCAAAGTTTGGGACGCCTCTGTTTACAAGAACCTCGTTTACCGTACAAGTTCAATATCACAGAAAGTGAAAAATGGATAAAGAACTTGTGGTACTTAGGTACAATGCAGTATCACTCAGCAATGAAATCTATGTCATCAGGCCCGTAGCAGCATAATGAGTGGATTCAGGTACGATGATTCTAACTGAAATAAGTCACACAGAAAAAGAAACATCATAAGATATCACTAATACACGGAATGTAAACTTGGCTACACAGGAACTGAATTCCAAAACAGAACAGGGTCTCAAATTGAGAAAACCAACTTATGCTTGCTTAAGGGGAAAGGTGAGTTGGGGTGCTACATAAAACCAGAGATTGAAATGAGCACAGATAAAGTTCCTTAAGCCAAATATGGAATAGACAAGAGCTACTCCTTGCTCAACGAAATGGACTCAACACCCCATATTAAACGCCTAAGAATGTACCTGACTAGTAAGTATCTTAAAACCTATGGATTGCTATGTCTCCAAAAGAGAATCAAGCGTGTGTACAGGGGCATAAACGCAGCAGTGATAGGATTGGAGAGGTTCGGTGAGCAAACGAAGACCCTTTGAAGTCATATGGCATGGTACCCATTCCACGGGTCTCAACTCTCCAGGTTTAAGGTATTCTTCCTTCAGCTAAAACATGCATGTGGAACCCAGAGTATGATCAACCATGTGAACGGGATACGTGTTCAAATATGTCTCAGTTTTCCTCGCCTGGTACTCGGGTGCAACATTCCAGACGCTTTACTAACACTCTCCCCACTTGGAGAGTCAGCGCCTTTAACCTCCTGTTTGGCCCAGTTTGCAATTTCTGAGGAAGATGAACAGGAATAGGGAGATCCAATGAGAGACTAGCTGGAGGTGTCTGGACGGGCAAATTTAACTCTCATTTCCCACCAGGAAGAGGAAATAACCAAAGACTCAGCGTGCCGTGCCGGAACCAGATTAGGGCCTGAAGCCATCCTGCGGTGTTGCGGCCAGCGCACAAGAAAGCGAGTTGAAGAAAGGAGTTCAGGGGCACTGTAATTCACAAAACTGCTGAGCTATAAATGACAGCTATCGTCCAAAAATATACTGAAGTAAGGCTGCCAAAAGGACTTGAAAGCGGGGCAGAATTGCAGGAAACCGATTTCAGGAGGTAGACTGGAATAGCATTGAAAGCATAGGAAAAGAGGCAGAACGTCCACAATGATGCACTTGGCCAAAAAGGGCGTATGCGTTTTTTCCTGAATATATTCAGGAAAAAACGCATACGCCCTTTTTGGCCAACCAAGCAAGCTTGCAATGGAAATCTGCACTACAATGAAGTCTCACATCCCCCCGGTCAAAAGGGCCATCTGAAAAAAGTGTAAAATCCAGAAAGGCAGGACAGTCCATGGAGAAATGGGAGCCTTGTTATGCTGACGGGCAGGATGTAAATTGCCAACAGCCACTGGGGAGAAGTGTATGGTGTTTGCTGAAACATCTAAAAAACAAAGCAACAGAGCCTAGGGCACTTCCACTTATGGTCCTATAGCTTACGGAAATTAAAATCAAAAAGACACAGCCACCCCAAAGTTTGGGACGCCTCTGTTTACAAGTACCTCTTTACAGTACAAGTTCAATATCACAGAAAGTGAAAAATGGATAAAGAACTTGTGGTAGTTACGTACAATGCAGTATCACTCAGCAATGAAATCTATGTCATCAGGCCCGTAGAAGCATAATGAGTGAATTCAGGTACGATGATTCTAACTGAAATAAGTCACATAGAAAAAGAAACGTCATAAGATATCACTAATACACGGAATGTAAACTTGGCTACACAGGAACTGAATTCCAAAACAGAACAGGGTCTCAAATTTAGAAAACCAACTTATGCTTGCTTAAGGGGAAAGGTGAGTTGGGGTGCTGCAAAAACCAGAGATTAAAATGAGCACAGATAAAGTTCCTTAAGCCAAATATGGAATAGACAAGAGCTACTTCTTGCTCAACGAAATGGACTCAACACCCCATATTAAACGCCTAAGAATGTACCTGACTAGTAAGTATCTTAAAACCTATGGATTGCTATGTCTCCAAAAGAGAATCAAGCGTGTGTACAGGGGCATAAACGCAGCAGTGATAGGATTGGAGAGGTTCGGTGAGCAAATAAAGACCCTTTGAAGTCATATTGCATGGTACCCATTCCACGGGTCTCAACTCTCCAGGTTTAAGGTATTCTTCCTTCAGCTAAAACATGCATGTGGAACCCAGAGTATGATCAACCGTGTGAACGGGAGACGTGTTCAAATATGTCTCAGTTTTCCTCCCCTGGTACTCGGGTGCAACATTCCAGACGCTTTACTAACACTCTCCCCACTTGGAGAGTCAGCGCCTTTAACCTCCTGTTTGGCCCAGTTTGCAAATTCTGAGGAAGATGAACAGGAATCGGGAGAACCAATGAGAGACTAGCTGGAGGTGTCTGGACGGGCAAATTTAACTCTCATTTCCCACCAGGAAGAGGAAATAACCAAAGGCTCAGCGTGCCGTGCCGGAACCAGATTAGGGCCTGAAGCCATCCTGTGGTGTGCGGCCAGCTCACAAGAAAGCGAGTTGAAGAAAGAGCTCAGGGGCACTGTAATTCACAAACCTGCAGAGTTATAAATGACAGCTATCGTCCAAAAATATACTGAAGTAAGGCTGCCAAGAGGACTTGAAAGCGGGGCAGAATTGCAGGAAACCGATTTCAGGAGGTAGACTGGAATTGCATTGAAAGCATAGGAAAAGAGGCAGAACGTCCACAATGATGCACTTGGCCAAAAAGAGCGTATGCGTTTTTTCCTGAATATATTCAGGAAAAAATGCATACGCCCTTTTTGGCCAACCAAGCAAGCTTGCAAAGGAAATCTGCACTACAATGAAGTCTCACTTCCCCCCGGTCAAAAGGGCCATCTGAAAAAAGTGTAAAATCCAGAAAGGCAGGACAGGCCATGGAGAACTGGGAGCCTTGTTATGCTGATGGGCGGGATGTAAATTGCCAACAGACACTCGGGAGAAGTGTATGGTGTTTCCTGAAGCATCTAAAAAACAAAGCAACAGAGCCTAGGGCACTGCCACTTATGGTCCTATAGCTTAGGGAAATTAAAATCAAAAAGACACAGCCACCCCAATGTTTGGGATGCCTCTGTTTACAAGAACCTCATTTACCGTACAAGTTCAATATCACAGAAAGTGAAAAATGGATAAAGAACTTGTGGTACTTACGTACAATGCAGTATCATTCAGCAATGAAATCTATGTCATCAGGCCCGTAGCAGCATAATGAGTGGATTCAGGTATGATGATTCTAACTGAAATAAGTCACACAGAAAAAGAAACATCATAAGATATCAGTAATACACGGAATGTAAACTTGGCTACACAGGAACTGAATTCCAAATCAGAACAGGGTCTCAAATGTAGAAAACCAACTTATGCTTGCTTAAGGGGAAAGGTGAGTTGGGGTGCTGCATAAAACCAGAGATTGAAATGAGCACAGATAAAGTTCCTTAAGCCAAATATGGAATAGACAAGAGCTACTCCTTGCTCAACGAAATGGACTCAACACCCCATATTAAACGCCTAAGAATGTACCTGACTAGTAAGTATCTTAAAACCTATGGATTGCTATGTCTCCAAAAGAGAATCAAGCGTGTGTACAGGGGCATAAACGCAGCAGTGATAGGATTGGAGAGGTTCGGTGAGCAAATGAAGACCCTTTGAAGTCATATTGCATGGTACCCATTCCACGGGTCTCAACTCTCCAGGTTTAAGGTATTCTTCCTTCAGCTAAAACATGCATGTGGAACCCAAGTATGATCAACCATGTGAACGGGAGACGTGTTCAAATATGTCTCAGTTTTCCTCCCCTGGTACTCAGGTGCAACATTCCAGACGCTTTACTAACACTCTCCCCACTTGGAGAGTCAGCGCCTTTAACCTCCTGTTTGGCCCAGTTTGCAATTTCTGCGGAAGATGAACAGGAATAGGGAGAACCAATGAGACTACCTGGAGTTGTCTGGACGGGCAAATTTAACTCTCATTTCCCACCAGGAAGAGGAATTAACCAAAGGCTCAGCGTGCCGTGCCGGAACCAGATTAGGGCCTGAAGCCATCCTGTGGTGTGCGGTCCGCTCACAAGAAAGCGAGTTGAAGAAAGAGCTCAGGGGCACTGTAATTCACAAACCTGCAGAGTTATAAATGACAGCTATCGTCTAAAAATATACTGAAGTAAGGCTGCCAAGAGGACTTGAAAGCGGGGCAGAATTGCAGGAAACCGATTTCAGGAGGTAGACTGGAATTGCATTGAAAGCATACGAAAATAGGCAGAACGTCCACAATGATGCACTTGGCCAAAAAGTGCGTCCACAATGATGCACTTGGCCAAAAAGGGCGTATATTCAGGAAAAAACGCATACGCCCTTTTAGGCCAACCAAGCAAACTTGCAAAGGAAATCTGCACTACAATGAAGTCTCACTTCCCGCTGGTCAAAAGGGCCATCTGAAAAAAGTGTAAAATCCAGAAAGGCAGGACAGGCCATGGAGAACTGGGAGCCTTGTTATGGTGATGGGCGGGATGTAAATTGCCAGCACACACTCGGGAGAAGTGTATGGTGTTTCTTGAAACATCTAAAAAACAAAGCAACAGAGCCTAGGGCACTTCCACTTATGGTCCTATAGCATAGGGAAATTAAAATAAAAAAGACACAGCCACCCCAAAGTTTGGGACGCCTCTGTTTACAAGAACCTCATTTACAGCACAAGTTCAATATCACAGAAAGTGAAAAATGGATAAAGATCTTGTGGTACTTACGTACAATGCAGTATCACTCAGCAATGAAATCTATGTCATCAGGCCCGTAGCAGCATAATGAGTGGATTCAGGTACGATGATTCTAACTGAAATAAGTCACACAGAAAAAGAAACATCATAAGATATCACTAATACACGGAATGTAAACTTGGCTACACAGGAACTGAATTCCAAAACAGAACAGGGTCTCAAACTGAGAAAACCAACTTATGCTTGCTTAAGGGGAAAGGTGAGTTGGGGTGCTGCATAAAACCAGAGATTGAAATGAGCACAGATAAAGTTCCTTAAGCCAAATATGGAATAGACAAGAGCTACTCCTTGCTCAACGAAATGGACTCAACAACCCATATTAAACGCCTAAGAATGTACCTGACTAGTAAGTATCTTAAAACCTATGGATTGCTATGTCTCCGAAAGAGAATCAAGCTTGTGTACAGGGGCATAAACGCAGCAGTGATAGGATTGGAGAGGTTCGGTGAGCAAATGAAGACCCTTTGAAGTCATATTGCATGGTACCCATTCCACGGGTCTCAACTCTCCAGGTTTAAGGTATTCTTCCTTCAGCTAAAACATGCATGTGGAACCTAGAGTATGATCAACCATGTGATCGGGAGACGTGTTCAAATATGTCTCAGTTTCGTACCCTGGTACTCGGGTGCAACATTCCAGACGCTTTACTAACACTCTCCCGACTTGGAGAGTCAGTCCCTTTAACCTCCTGTTTGGCCCAGTTTGCAATTTCTGCGGAAGATGAACAGGAATAGCGAGAACCAATGAGAGACTAGCTGGAGGTGTCTGGACGGGCAAATTTAACTCTCATTTCCCACCAGGAAGAGGAATTAACCAAAGGCTCAGCGTGCCGTGCCGGAACCACACTAGGGCCTGAAGCAATGCAGCGGTGTTGCGGTCAGCTCACAAGAAAGCGAGTTGAAGAAAGGAGCTCTGGGGCACTGTAATTCACAAACATGCAGAGTTACAAATGACAGCTATCGTCCAAAAAGATATTGAAGTAAGGCTGCCAAGAGGACTTGAAAGCGAGGCAGAATTGCAGGAAACCGATTTCAGGAGGTGGACTGGAATTTCATGTAAAGCATAGGAAAAGAGGCAGAACGTCCACAATGATGCACTTGGCCAAAAAGGGCGTATGCGTTTTTTCCAAGGCCCTCATAATCGAGGGGAGGAGACTCATAGCAGGCTCCAACTACCACCAGAGGGCTCATGTCGCCAAGGCAACGTGAGCAAGCCAGGCAGGAGTTACCTCACAGCAGAGGTCCCACCTCACAGAAGGGTGAGGAACCCAGCCAACATCAGACTCTCACCAGAGGGCCCACATCACCAAGGCAATGGGAACCAGGCAGGAGTGTCCTCACACCAGTGGGGCCACATCATCGATAGGTGAGGAACTCAGCACATGTGGCCTTAAACCAGAGGGCCCACATGAACAAGGGTCTCAGAGTCAGGAAGGCAGGAGTAGCCTCACAACACTGGGCCCATAGAATAAAAAAGTGAAGAATCCAGCAGTTGGAACCTCCCAGCAAGGGGCCCAGAGCACCGATGCTATGGGATCCAGGCCAGAGTGAACTCACATCACAGGGCCCACGTCATGAAACTGTAAGCAACCCAGCCTTTGGGACCTCAGAGCAGAAGGCCAACATCCCCATGGGGATGGGTACCTGACAGGAGTGTCCTGGCATCACTGGGGTCACATCAGAAAACGTGGGGAGCCCAGCAGTTAGGGCCCAATGACAGAGGACCCTCATCACTGAGGGGAGGACACTCCCAGCAGGCTCCAACTGACACCAGAGGGCCAACGTCACCAAGGCGAGGAGTGCCAACCATGAAGGAATGACCTCACAGGAGACGGCCCACCACACAGAAGGGTGAGGAACCCAGCCAGTATCAGACTCTCACCAGAGGGCTCACATCTTTAAAGGGATGGGAACCAGGCAGGAGTGTCCTCACACCAGTGGGTCCACATGATCGAAAGTTGAGGAACCCAGCACATGTGGCCCCAAACCAGCGGACATGCATCACAAAGTGGCTGGGAGTGAGGCAGGCAGGAGGAGCCTCAAAACAGAGGGACCACAGAATAAAAAGTTGAGGAATCCAGCAGTTGGAACGTCCCAGCAGGTGGCCCAGAGCACTGACCATATAGGTTCCAGGCCGGAGTGAGCTCACATCAGACGGCCCACATCATGAAACTGTCAGCAACCCAGACGATGGGACCACAGAGCAGAAGGCCCACATCCCCATGGGGATGGGAACCTGACAGGAGTGCCCTGGCATCACTGGGCTCACATCAGAGAAGGTGGGGAGCCCAGCAGTTAGGGCCTGACGCTAGAGGGCACTCATCACCAAGGGGACGAGGATCCCAGCATGCTCTAACTGCCTCCAGAGAGCCGACGTCACCAAGTCGAGGTGTGCCAGCCATGCAGGAGTGACCTCACAGCAGAGGGTCCACCTCACAGAAGGATGAGGAACCCTGCCAGGATCAGACTCTCACCAGAGGGCTCACATCATTAAGGGGATGGGAACCAGGCAGGAGTGTCCTCACACCAGTGGGGCCACATCATCAAAAGTTGAGGAACCCAGCACATGTGGCCTCAAACAATTGGACACTCAGTTCCAAGGGGCTGGGAGTGAGGCAGGCAGGAGGAACCTCACAACAGAGGGCCCAAAGAATAAATAAGTTGAGGAATCCAGCAGTTGGAGCCTCCCAGCAGGCGACCAAGAGCACAGAGGCTATGGGATCCAGGCCGAAGTGAACTAACACCAGAGACCCCACATCATGAAAGTGAGCAACCCAGCCGTGGGGACCACAGAGCAGAAGGCCCACATCCCCATGGGGATGGGAACCTTGCAGGAGTGTCCTCGCACCACTGGGCGCACAACCGAAAATGTGGGGAGCCTAGCAGTTAGGGCCTGTCGCCAGAGGGCCCTCATCTCCGAGGGGAGGATGCTGTCAGCAGGCTCCAATTGCCACCAGAGGGCCGACGTTGCCAAGGCGAGGTGTGCCAGCCAGGCAGGAGTGACCTCACAGCAGAGGGCCCACCTCACAGAAGGGTGAGGAACCCAGCCAGGATCAGACTCTAACCACAGGGCCCACATCACCATGGGGATGGGAACCTGGCAGGAGTGTCCTCGCACCACAGGGCGCACATCAGAAAATGTGGGGAGCCCAGCGGTTAGGGCCTGACGCCAGAGGGCCCTCATCGCAGAAGGTAGGAGGCTCCCAGCAGGCTCCAACTGCCACCAGAGGGCCCACGTCTCCAAGGCGACCTGTGCCAGCCAGGCAGGAGTGACCACACAGAAGAGGGCCCACCTCACAGAAGGGTGAGGAACCCAGCCAGGATCAGACTCTCACCAGAGGGCCCACATCACCAAGGGGATGGGAACCAGGCAGGGGTGTCCCCACACCAGTGGGACAACATCATCGAAAGGTGAGGAACGCAGCACATGTGGCCTCAAACCAGAGGATACACATCACCAAGGGGCTGGGAGTGAGGCAGGCAGGAGGAGCCTCACAACAGAGGGCCCAAAGAATAAATTAGGTGAGGAATCCAGCAGTTGGAACCTCCCAGCCGGCAGCCCAGAGCACCGGCAATAGGGATCCTGGATGGAGTGAACTCACAGCAGAGGGCCCACATCATGGAACTGTGAGCAAGCCAGGCATTTTGACCTCAGAGCAGAAGGCGCACATCCCCATGGGGATGGGAACCTGGCAGGAGTGTCCTCGCTCACTTGGCGCACATCAGAAAATGTGGGGAGCCCAGCAGTTACGGCCTGACGCAAGAGGGCCCTCATCACCGAGGGGAGGAGGCTACCAGCAGGCTCCAACTGCCACCAGAGTGCCCACGTCGCCAAGGTGACATGTGCCAGACAGGCAGGAGTGACCTCACAGCAGAGGGCCCACCTCACAGAAGGTTCAGGAACCCAGCCAGGATCAGACTCTCACCAGAGGGCCCACATCACCAAGGTGATGGGAACCAGGCAGGAGTGTCCTCACAAGAGTGGGGCCACATCATCGAAAGGTGAGGAACCCAGCACATGTGGCCTCAAACCAGAGGACACACATCACCAAGGGGATGGGAGTGAGGCAGGCAGGAGGAGCCTAAAAACAGAGGGCCCAAAGAATAAGAAATGTGAGGAATCCAGCAGTTGGAACCTCCGAGCAGGCGGCCGAGAGCACAGAAGCTATGGGATCCAGGCAGGAGTGAACTCACACCAGAGAGCCCACATCATGAAACTGTGAGCAACCCAGGTGTTGGGACCTCAGAGCAGAAGGCCCACATCCCCATGGGGATGGGAAACTGACAGGAGTGTCCTGGCATCACTGGGCTCCCATCAGAAAACGTGGGAAGCCCAGCAGTTAGGGCCTGATGCCAGAGGGCCATCATCACCGAGGGGAGGAGATTCTTAGCACACACCAACGGCCACCACACGGCTGACGTCGCCAAGGCAATGGGTGCCAACCAGGAAGGATTGACCTCACAGCTAGGGCCTACCTCACAGAAGGGTGAGGAACACAGCCAGGATCAGACTCTCACCAGGGGGTCCACATAACCAAGTGGATGGGAACCAGACAGGAGTGTCCACACACCAGTGGGGCCACATCATCAAAAGGTGAGGAACCCAGCAAAGGTGGCCACAATCCAGAGGACCCACATCACCAAGGGGCTGAGAGTGAGGTAGGGGTCTGGACGGGCAATTTTACCTCTGATTTCCCACCAGGAAGAGGATTTAACCAAAGGCTCAGCGTGCCGTGCCGGAACCAGATTAGGGCCTGAAGCAATCCTGCGGTTTTGCGGCCACCTCACAAGAAAGCGAGTTGAAGAAAGGAGCTCAGGGGCACTGTAATTCACAAACGTACAGTGTGAATTACATTCACACTGTAATTAAGACACCTGTAATTCACAAACCTAATTCACAAACCTGCAGCTCAGGGGCACTGTAATTCACAAATCTGTAATTACACAAACCTGTAATTCACAAACACTATAATTCACAAACCTAAGCACAGGGGCACTGTAATTCACAAACCTGCAGAGTTCGAAATGACAGCTATCGTCCAAAAATATACTGAAGTAAGGCTGCCAAGAGGACTTGAAAGCGGGGCAGAATTGCAGGAAACCGATTTCAGGAGGTAGACTGGAATTGCATGAAAAGCATAGGAAAAGAGGCAGAACGTCCACAATGATGCACTTGGCCAAAAAGAGCCTATGCGTTTTTTTCAGAAAAAACGCATACGCCCTTTTTGGCCAACCAAGCAAGCTTGCAAAGGAAATCTGCACTACAATGAAGTCTCACTGCCCCCCGGTCAAAAGGGCCATCTGAAAAAAGTGCAAAATCCAGAAAGGCAGGACAGGCCATGGAGAACAGGTAACCTTGTTATGCTGATGGGCGGGATGTAAATTGCCAACAGCCACTCGGGAGAAGTGTATGGTGTTTCCTGAAACATCTAAAAAACAAAGCAACAGAGCCTAGGGCACTTCCACTTATGGTCCTATAGCTTAGGGAAATTAAAATCAAAAGGACACAGCCACCCCAAAGTTTGGGACGCCTCTGTTTACAAGAACCTCGTTTACAGTACAAGTTCAACATCGCAGAAAGTGAAAAATGGATAAAGAAGTTGTGGTATTTACTTACAAAGCAATATCACTCAGCAATGAAATCTATGTCATCAGGCCCTTAGCAGCACAATGAGTGGATTCAGGTATGATGATTCTAACTGAAATAAGTCACACAGAAAAAGAAACATCATAAGATATCAGTAATACACGGAATGTAAACTTGGCTACACAGGAACTGATTTCCAGAACAGAACAGGGTCTCAAATTTAGAAAACCAACTTATGCTTGCTTAAGGGGAAAGGTGAGTTGGGGTGCTGCATAAAACCAGAGATTGAAATGAGCACAGATAAAGTTCCTTAAGCCAAATATGGAATAGACAAGAGCTACTCCTTGCTCAACGAAATGGACTCAACACCGCATATTAAACGCCTAAGAATGTACCTGACTAGTAAGTATCTTAAAACCTATGGATTGCTATGTCTCCGAAAGAGAATGAAGCGTGTGTACAGGGGCATAAACGCAGCAGTGATAGGATTGGAGAGGTTCGGTGAGCAAATGAAGACCCTTTGAAGTCATATTGCATGGTACCCATTCCACGGGTTTCAACTACCCATGTTTAAGGTATTCTTCCTTCAGCTAAAACATGCATGTGGAACCTAGAGTATGATCAACCATGTGATCGGGAGACGTGTTCAAATATGTCTCAGTTTTCGTACCCTGGTACTCGGGTGCAACATTCCAGACGCTTTACTAACACTCTCCCGACTTGGAGAGTCAGTCCCTTTAACCTCCTGTTTGGCCCAGTTTGCAATTTATGCGGAAGATGAACAGGAATAGCGAGAACCAATGAGAGACTAGCTGGAGGTGTCTGGACGGGCAAATTTAACTCTCATTTCCCACCAGGAAGAGGAATTAACCAAAGGCTCAGCGTGCCGTGCCGGAACCAGATTAGGGCCTGAAGCCATCCTGCGGTGTTGCGGCCAGCTCACAAGAAAGCGACTTGAAGAAAGGAGCTCAGGGGCACTGTAATTCACAAACCTGCAGAGTTATAAATGACAGCTATCGTCCAAAAATATACTGAAGTAAGGCTGCCAAGAGGACTTGAAAGCGGGGCAGAATTGCAGGAAACCGATTTCAGGAGGTAGACTGGAATTGCATTGAAAGCATAGGAAAAGAGGCAGAACGTCCACAATGATGCACTTGGCCAAAAAGGGCGTATGCGTTTTTTCCTGAATATATTCAGGAAAAAACGCATACGCCCTTTTTGGCCAACCAAGCAAGCTTGCAAAGGAAATCTGCACTACAATGAAGTCTCACTTCCCCCCAGTCAAAAGGGCCATCTGAAAAAAGTGTAAAATCCAGAAAGGCAGGACAGGCCATGGAGAACTGGGAGCCTTGTTATGCTGATGGGCGGGATGTAAATTGCCAACAGACACTCGGGAGAAGTGTATGGTGTTTCCTGAAACATCTAAAAAACAAAGCAACAGAGCCTAGGGCACTTCCACTTATGGTCCTATAGCTTAGGGAAATTAAAATCAAAAAGACACAGCCACCCCAAAGTTTGGGACGCCTCTGTTTACAAGAACCTCGTTTACCGTACAAGTTCAATATCACAGAAAGTGAAAAATGGATAAAGAACTTGTGGTACTTAGGTACAATGCAGTATCACTCAGCAATGAAATCTATGTCATCAGGCCCGTAGCAGCATAATGAGTGGATTCAGGTACGATGATTCTAACTGAAATAAGTCACACAGAAAAAGAAACATCATAAGATATCACTAATACACGGAATGTAAACTTGGCTACACAGGAACTGAATTCCAAAACAGAACAGGGTCTCAAATTGAGAAAACCAACTTATGCTTGCTTAAGGGGAAAGGTGAGTTGGGGTGCTACATAAAACCAGAGATTGAAATGAGCACAGATAAAGTTCCTTAAGCCAAATATGGAATAGACAAGAGCTACTCCTTGCTCAACGAAATGGACTCAACACCCCATATTAAACGCCTAAGAATGTACCTGACTAGTAAGTATCTTAAAACCTATGGATTGCTATGTCTCCAAAAGAGAATCAAGCGTGTGTACAGGGGCATAAACGCAGCAGTGATAGGATTGGAGAGGTTCGGTGAGCAACTGAAGACCCTTTGAAGTCATATTGCATGGTACCCATTCCACGGGTCTCAACTCTCCAGGTTTAAGGTATTCTTCCTTCAGCTAAAACATGCATGTGGAACCCAGAGTATGATCAACCATGTGAACGGGATACGTGTTCAAATATGTCTCAGTTTTCCTCGCCTGGTACTCGGGTGCAACATTCCAGACGCTTTACTAACACTCTCCCCACTTGGAGAGTCAGCGCCTTTAACCTCCTGTTTGGCCCAGTTTGCAATTTCTGAGGAAGATGAACAGGAATAGGGAGAACCAATGAGAGACTAGCTGGAGGTGTCTGGACGGGCAAATTTAACTCTCATTTCCCACCAGGAAGAGGAAATAACCAAAGGCTCAGCGTGCCGTGCCGGAACCAGATTAGGGCCTGAAGCCATCCTGCGGTGTTGCGGCCAGCTCACAAGAAAGCGAGTTGAAGAAAGGAGCTCAGGGGCACTGTAATTCACAAACCTGCAGAGTTATAAATGACAGCTATCGTCCAAAAATATACTGAAGTAAGGCTGCCAAGAGGACTTGAAAGCGGGGCAGAATTGCAGGAAACCGATTTCAGGAGGTAGACTGGAATTGCATTGAAAGCATAGGAAAAGAGGCAGAACGTCCACAATGATGCACTTGGCCAAAAAGGGCGTATGCGTTTTTTCCTGAATATATTCAGGAAAAAACGCATACGCCCTTTTTGGCCAACCAAGCAAGCTTGCAAAGGAAATCTGCACTACAATGAAGTCTCACTTCCCCCCGGTCAAAAGGGCCATCTGAAAAAAGTGTAAAATCCAGAAAGGCAGGACAGGCCATGGAGAACTGGGAGCCTTGTTATGCTGATGGGCGGGATGTAAATTGCCAACAGACACTCGGGAGAAGTGTATGGTGTTTCCTGAAACATCTAAAAAACAAAGCAACAGAGCCTAGGGCACTTCCACTTATGGTCCTATAGCTTAGGGAAATTAAAATCAAAAAGACACAGCCACCCCAAAGTTTGGGACGCCTCTGTTTACAAGAACCTCGTTTACAGTACAAGTTCAATATCACAGAAAGTGAAAAATGGATAAAGAACTTGTGGTAGTTACGTACAATGCAGTATCACTCAGCAATGAAATCTATGTCATCAGGCCCGTAGCAGCATAATGAGTGGATTCAGGTACGATGATTCTAACTGAAATAAGTCACACAGAAAAAGAAACATCATAAGATATCACTAATACACGGAATGTAAACTTGGCTACACAGGAACTGAATTCCAAAACAGAACAGGGTCTCAAATTTAGAAAACCAACTTATGCTTGCTTAAGGGGAAAGGTGAGTTGGGGTGCTGCATAAAACCAGAGATTGAAATGAGCACAGATAAAGTTCCTTAAGCCAAATATGGAATAGACAAGAGCTACTCCTTGCTCAACGAAATGGACTCAACACCCCATATTAAACGCCTAAGAATGTACCTGACTAGTAAGTATCTTAAAACCTATGGATTGCTATGTCTCCAAAAGAGAATCAAGCGTGTGTACAGGGGCATAAACGCAGCAGTGATAGGATTGGAGAGGTTCGGTGAGCAAATGAAGACCCTTTGAAGTCATATTGCATGGTACCCATTCCACGGGTCTCAACTCTCCAGGTTTAAGGTATTCTTCCTTCAGCTAAAACATGCATGTGGAACCCAGAGTATGATCAACCGTGTGAACGGGAGACGTGTTCAAATATGTCTCAGTTTTCCTCCCCTGGTACTCGGGTGCAACATTCCAGACGCTTTACTAACACTCTCCCCACTTGGAGAGTCAGCGCCTTTAACCTCCTGTTTGGCCCAGTTTGCAATTTCTGCGGAAGATGAACAGGAATAGGGAGAACCAATGAGAGACTAGCTGGAGGTGTCTGGACGGGCAAATTTAACTCTCATTTCCCACCAGGAAGAGGAAATAACCAAAGGCTCAGCGTGCCGTGCCGGAACCAGATTAGGGCCTGAAGCCATCCTGTGGTGTTGCGGCCAGCTCACAAGAAAGCGAGTTGAAGAAAGGAGCTCAGGGGCACTGTAATTCACAAACCTGCAGAGTTATAAATGACAGCTATCGTCCAAAAATATACTGAAGTAAGGCTGCCAAGAGGACTTGAAAGCGGGGCAGAATTGCAGGAAACCGATTTCAGGAGGTAGACTGGAATTGCATTGAAAGCATAGGAAAAGAGGCAGAACGTCCACAATGATGCACTTGGCCAAAAAGGGCGTATGCGTTTTTTCCTGAATATATTCAGGAAAAAACGCATACGCCCTTTTTGGCCAACCAAGCAAGCTTGCAAAGGAAATCTGCACTACAATGAAGTCTCACTTCCCCCCGGTCAAAAGGGCCATCTGAAAAAAGTGTAAAATCCAGAAAGGCAGGACAGGCCATGGAGAACTGGGAGCCTTGTTATGCTGATGGGCGGGATGTAAATTGCCAACAGACACTCGGGAGAAGTGTATGGTGTTTCCTGAAACATCTAAAAAACAAAGCAACAGAGCCTAGGGCACTTCCACTTATGGTCCTATAGCTTAGGGAAATTAAAATCAAAAAGACACAGCCACCCCAAAGTTTGGGATGCCTCTGTTTACAAGAACCTCGTTTACCGTACAAGTTCAATATCACAGAAAGTGAAAAATGGATAAAGAACTTGTGGTACTTACGTACAATGCAGTATCACTCAGCAATGAAATCTATGTCATCAGGCCCGTAGCAGCATAATGAGTGGATTCAGGTACGATGATTCTAACTGAAATAAGTCACACAGAAAAAGAAACATCATAAGATATCACTAATACACGGAATGTAAACTTGGCTACACAGGAACTGAATTCCAAAACAGAACAGGGTCTCAAATGTAGAAAACCAACTTATGCTTGCTTAAGGGGAAAGGTGAGTTGGGGTGCTGCATAAAACCAGAGATTGAAATGAGCACAGATAAAGTTCCTTAAGCCAAATATGGAATAGACAAGAGCTACTCCTTGCTCAACGAAATGGACTCAACACCCCATATTAAACGCCTAAGAATGTACCTGACTAGTAAGTATCTTAAAACCTATGGATTGCTATGTCTCCGAAAGAGAATCAAGCGTGTGTACAGGGGCATAAACGCAGCAGTGATAGGATTGGAGAGGTTCGGTGAGCAAATGAAGACCCTTTGAAGTCATATTGCATGGTACCCATTCCACGGGTCTCAACTCTCCAGGTTTAAGGTATTCTTCCTTCAGCTAAAACATGCATGTGGAACCCAGAGTATGATCAACCATGTGAACGGGAGACGTGTTCAAATATGTCTCAGTTTTCCTCCCCTGGTACTCGGGTGCAACATTCCAGACGCTTTACTAACACTCTCCCCACTTGGAGAGTCAGCGCCTTTAACCTCCTGTTTGGCCCAGTTTGCAATTTCTGCGGAAGATGAACAGGAATAGGGAGAACCAATGAGAGACTAGCTGGAGGTGTCTGGACGGGCAAATTTAACTCTCATTTCCCACCAGGAAGAGGAATTAACCAAAGGCTCAGCGTGCCGTGCCGGAACCAGATTAGGGCCTGAAGCCATCCTGCGGTGTTGCGGCCAGCTCACAAGAAAGCGAGTTGAAGAAAGGAGCTCAGGGGCACTGTAATTCACAAACCTGCAGAGTTATAAATGACAGCTATCGTCCAAAAATATACTGAAGTAAGGCTGCCAAGAGGACTTGAAAGCGGGGCAGAATTGCAGGAAACCGATTTCAGGAGGTAGACTGGAATTGCATTGAAAGCATAGGAAAAGAGGCAGAACGTCCACAATGATGCACTTGGCCAAAAAGGGCGTATGCGTTTTTTCCTGAATATATTCAGGAAAAAACGCATACGCCCTTTTTGGCCAACCAAGCAAGCTTGCAAAGGAAATCTGCACTACAATGAAGTCTCACTTCCCCCGGTCAAAAGGGCCATCTGAAAAAAGTGTAAAATCCAGAAAGGCAGGACAGGCCATGGAGAACTGGGAGCCTTGTTATGCTGATGGGCGGGATGTAAATTGCCAACAGACACTCGGGAGAAGTGTATGGTGTTTCCTGAAACATCTAAAAAACAAAGCAACAGAGCCTAGGGCACTTCCACTTATGGTCCTATAGCTTAGGGAAATTAAAATCAAAAAGACACAGCCACCCCAAAGTTTGGGACGCCTCTGTTTACAAGAACCTCGTTTACAGTACAAGTTCAATATCACAGAAAGTGAAAAATGGATAAAGAAGTTGTGGTACTTACGTACAATGAAGTATCACTCAGCAATGAAATCTATGTCATCAGGCCCGTAGCAGCATAATGAGTGGATTCAGGTACGATGATTCTAACTGAAATAAGTCACACAGAAAAAGAAACATCATAAGATATCACTAATACACGGAATGTAAACTTGGCTACACAGGAACTGAATTACAAAACAGAACAGGGTCTCAAATTAGAAAACCAACTTATGCTTGCTTAAGGGGAAAGGTGAGTTGGGGTGCTGCATAAAACCAGAGATTGAAATGAGCACAGATAAAGTTCCTTAAGCCAAATATGGAATAGACAAGAGCTACTCCTTGCTCAACGAAATGGACTCAACCCCCATATTAAACGCCTAAGAATGTACCTGACTAGTAAGTATCTTAAAACCTATGGATTGCTATGTCTCCGAAAGAGAATCAAGCGTGTGTACAGGGGCATAAACGCAGCAGTGATAGGATTGGAGAGGTTCGGTGAGCAAATGAAGACCCTTTGAAGTCATATTGCATGGTACCCATTCCACGGGTCTCAACTCTCCAGGTTTAAGGTATTCTTCCTTCAGCTAAAACATGCATGTGGAACCCGAGTATGATCAACCATGTGATCGGGAGACGTGTTCAAATATGTCTCAGTTTTCGTACCCTGGTACTCGGGTTCACCATTCCAGAAGCTTTACTATCACTCTCCCCACTTGGAGGTTCAGTGCCTTTAACCTCCTGTTTGGCCCAGTTTGCAATTTCTGCGGAAGATGAACAGGAATAGGGAGAACCAATGAGAGACTAGCTGGAGGTGTCTGGATGGGCACATTTAACTCTCATTTCCCACCAGGAAGAGGAATTAACCAAAGGCTCAGCGTGCTGTGCCGGAAACAGATTAGGGCCTGAAGCAATCCTGCGGTGTTGCGGCCAGCTCACAAGAAAGCGAGTTGAAGAAAGGAGCTCAGAGGCACTGTAATTCACAAACCTGCAGACTTATAAATGACAGCTATCGCCCAAAAATATATTGAAGTAAGACTGCCAAGAGGACTTGAAAGCGGGGCAGAATTGCAGGAAACCGATTTCAGGAGGTGGACAGGAATTGCATTTAAAGCATAGGAAAAGAGGCAGAACGTCCACAATGATGCACTTGGCCAAAAAGGGCGTATGCGTTTTTTCCAAGGCCCTCATAATCGAGGGGAGGAGACTCATAGCAGGCTCCAACTACCACCAGAGGGCTCATGTCGCCAAGGCAACGTGAGCAAGCCAGGCAGGAGTTACCTCACAGCAGAGGTCCCACCTCACAGAAGGGTGAGGAACCCAGCCAACATCAGACTCTCACCAGAGGGCCCACATCACCAAGGCAATGGGAACCAGGCAGGAGTGTCCTCACACCAGTGGGGCCACATCATCGATAGGTGAGGAACTCAGCACATGTGGCCTTAAACCAGAGGGCCCACATGAACAAGGGGCTCAGAGTCAGGAAGGCAGGAGTAGCCTCACAACACTGGGCCCATAGAATAAAAAAGTGAAGAATCCAGCAGTTGGAACCTCCCAGCAAGGGGCCCAGAGCACCGATGCTATGGGATCCAGGCCAGAGTGAACTCACATCACAGGGCCCACGTCATGAAACTGTAAGCAACCCAGCCTTTGGGACCTCAGAGCAGAAGGCCAACATCCCCATGGGGATGGGAACCTGACAGGAGTGTCCTGGCATCACTGGGGTCACATCAGAAAACGTGGGGAGCCCAGCAGTTAGGGCCCAATGACAGAGGGCCCTCATCACTGAGGGGAGGACACTCCCAGCAGGCTCCAACTGACACCAGAGGGCCAACGTCACCAAGGCGAGGAGTGCCAACCATGAAGGAATGACCTCACAGGAGACGGCCCACCACACAGAAGGGTGAGGAACCCAGCCAGTATCAGACTCTCACCAGAGGGCTCACATCTTTAAAGGGATGGGAACCAGGCAGGAGTGTCCTCACACCAGTGGGTCCACATGATCGAAAGTTGAGGAACCCAGCACATGTGGCCCCAAACCAGCGGACATGCATCACAAAGTGGCTGGGAGTGAGGCAGGCAGGAGGAGCCTCAAAACAGAGGGACCACAGAATAAAAAGTTGAGGAATCCAGCAGTTGGAACGTCCCAGCAGGTGGCCCAGAGCACTGACCATATAGGTTCCAGGCCGGAGTGAGCTCACATCAGACGGCCCACATCATGAAACTGTCAGCAACCCAGACGATGGGACCACAGAGCAGAAGGCCCACATCCCCATGGGGATGGGAACCTGACAGGAGTGCCCTGGCATCACTGGGCTCACATCAGAGAAGGTGGGGAGCCCAGCAGTTAGGGCCTGACGCTAGAGGGCACTCATCACCGAGGGGACGAGGATCCCAGCATGCTCTAACTGCCTCCAGAGAGCCGACGTCACCAAGTCGAGGTGTGCCAGCCATGCAGGAGTGACCTCACAGCAGAGGGTCCACCTCACAGAAGGATGAGGAACCCTGCCAGGATCAGACTCTCACCAGAGGGCTCACATCATTAAGGGGATGGGAACCAGGCAGGAGTGTCCTCACACCAGTGGGGCCACATCATCAAAAGTTGAGGAACCCAGCACATGTGGCCTCAAACAATTGGACACTCAGTTCCAAGGGGCTGGGAGTGAGGCAGGCAGGAGGAACCTCACAACAGAGGGCCCAAAGAATAAATAAGTTGAGGAATCCAGCAGTTGGAGCCTCCCAGCAGGCGACCAAGAGCACAGAGGCTATGGGATCCAGGCCGAAGTGAACTAACACCAGAGACCCCACATCATGAAAGTGAGCAACCCAGCCGTGGGGACCACAGAGCAGAAGGCCCACATCCCCATGGGGATGGGAACCTTGCAGGAGTGTCCTCGCACCACTGGGCGCACAACCGAAAATGTGGGGAGCCTAGCAGTTAGGGCCTGTCGCCAGAGGGCCCTCATCTCCGAGGGGAGGATGCTGTCAGCAGGCTCCAATTGCCACCAGAGGGCCGACGTTGCCAAGGCGAGGTGTGCCAGCCAGGCAGGAGTGACCTCACAGCAGAGGGCCCACCTCACAGAAGGGTGAGGAACCCAGCCAGGATCAGACTCTAACCACAGGGCCCACATCACCATGGGGATGGGAACCTGGCAGGAGTGTCCTCGCACCACAGGGCGCACATCAGAAAATGTGGGGAGCCCAGCAGTTAGGGCCTGACGCCAGAGGGCCCTCATCGCAGAAGGTAGGAGGCTCCCAGCAGGCTCCAACTGCCACCAGAGGGCCCACGTCTCCAAGGCGACCTGTGCCAGCCAGGCAGGAGTGACCACACAGAAGAGGGCCCACCTCACAGAAGGGTGAGGAACCCAGCCAGGATCAGACTCTCACCAGAGGGCCCACATCACCAAGGGGATGGGAACCAGGCAGGGGTGTCCCCACACCAGTGGGACAACATCATCGAAAGGTGAGGAACGCAGCACATGTGGCCTCAAACCAGAGGATACACATCACCAAGGGGCTGGGAGTGAGGCAGGCAGGAGGAGCCTCACAACAGAGGGCCCAAAGAATAAATTAGGTGAGGAATCCAGCAGTTGGAACCTCCCAGCCGGCAGCCCAGAGCACTGGCAATAGGGATCCTGGATGGAGTGAACTCACAGCAGAGGGCCCACATCATGGAACTGTGAGCAAGCCAGCCATTTTGACCTCAGAGCAGAAGGCGCACATCCCCATGGGGATGGGAACCTGGCAGGAGTGTCCTCGCTCACTTGGCGCACATCAGAAAATGTGGGGAGCCCAGCAGTTACGGCCTGACGCAAGAGGGCCCTCATCACCGAGGGGAGGAGGCTACCAGCAGGCTCCAACTGCCACCAGAGTGCCCACGTCGCCAAGGTGACATGTGCCAGACAGGCAGGAGTGACCTCACAGCAGAGGGCCCACCTCACAGAAGGTTCAGGAACCCAGCCAGGATCAGACTCTCACCAGAGGGCCCACATCACCAAGGTGATGGGAACCAGGCAGGAGTGTCCTCACAAGAGTGGGGCCACATCATCAAAAGGTGAGGAACCCAGCACATGTGGCCTCAAACCAGAGGACACACATCACCAAGGGGATGGGAGTGAGGCAGGCAGGAGGAGCCTAAAAACAGAGGGCCCAAAGAATAAGAAATGTGAGGAATCCAGCAGTTGGAACCTCCCAGCAGGCGGCCGAGAGCACAGAAGCTATGGGATCCAGGCAGGAGTGAACTCACACCAGAGAGCCCACATCATGAAACTGTGAGCAACCCAGGTGTTGGGACCTCAGAGCAGAAGGCCCACATCCCCATGGGGATGGGAAACTGACAGGAGTGTCCTGGCATCACTGGGCTCCCATCAGAAAACGTGGGAAGCCCAGCAGTTAGGGCCTGATGCCAGAGGGCCATCATCACCGAGGGGAGGAGATTCTTAGCACACACCAACGGCCACCACACGGCTGACGTCGCCAAGGCAATGGGTGCCAACCAGGAAGGATTGACCTCACAGCTAGGGCCTACCTCACAGAAGGGTGAGGAACACAGCCAGGATCAGACTCTCACCAGGGGGTCCACATAACCAAGTGGATGGGAACCAGACAGGAGTGTCCTCACACCAGTGGGGCCACATCATCAAAAGGTGAGGAACCCAGCAAAGGTGGCCACAATCCAGAGGACCCACATCACCAAGGGGCTGAGAGTGAGGTAGGGGTCTGGACGGGCAATTTTACCTCTGATTTCCCACCAGGAAGAGGATTTAACCAAAGGCTCAGCGTGCCGTGCCGGAACCAGATTAGGGCCTGAAGCAATCCTGCGGTTTTGCGGCCAGCTCACAAGAAAGCGAGTTGAAGAAAGGAGCTCAGGGGCACTGTAATTCACAAACGTACAGTGTGAATTACATTCACACTGTAATTAAGACACCTGTAATTCACAAACCTAATTCACAAACCTGCAGCTCAGGGGCACTGTAATTCACAAATCTGTAATTACACAAACCTGTAATTCACAAACACTATAATTCACAAACCTAAGCACAGGGGCACTGTAATTCACAAACCTGCAGAGTTCTAAATGACAGCTATCGTCCAAAAATATATTGAAGTAAGGCTGCCAAGAGGACTTGAAAGCGGGGCAGAATTGCAGGAAACCGATTTCAGGAGGTAGACTGGAATTGCATGAAAAGCATAGGAAAAGAGGCAGAACGTCCACAATGATGCACTTGGCCAAAAAGAGCCTATGCGTTTTTTTCAGAAAAAACGCATACGCCCTTTTTGGCCAACCAAGCAAGCTTGCAAAGGAAATCTGCACTACAATGAAGTCTCACTGCCCCCCGGTCAAAAGGGCCATCTGAAAAAAGTGTAAAATCCAGAAAGGCAGGACAGGCCATGGAGAACAGGGAACCTTGTTATGCTGATGGGCGGGATGTAAATTGCCAACAGCCACTCTGGAGAAGTGTATGGTGTTTCCTGAAACATCTAAAAAACAAAGCAACAGAGCCTAGGGAACTTCCACTTATGGTTTTATAGCTTAGGGAAATTAAAATCAAAAAGACACAGCCACCCCAAAGTTTGGGATGGCTCTGTTTACAAGAACCTCGTTTACGGTATAAGTTCAATATCGCAGAAAGTGAAAAATGGATAAAGAAGTTGTGGTACTTACGTACAATGCAATATCACTCAGCAATGAAATCTATGTCATCAGGCCCTTAGCAGCACAATGAGTGGATTCAGGTATGATGATTCTAACTGAAATAAGTCACACAGAAAAAGAAACATCATAAGATATCAGTAATACACGGAATGTAAACTTGGCTACACAGGAACTGAATTCCAGAACAGAACAGGGTCTCAAATTTAGAAAACCAACTTATGCTTGCTTAAGGGGAAAGGTGAGTTGGGGTGCTGCATAAAACCAGAGATTGAAATGAGCACAGATAAAGTTCCTTAAGCCAAATATGGAATAGACAAGAGCTACTCCTTGCTCAACGAAATGGACTCAACACCGCATATTAAACGCCTAAGAATGTACCTGACTAGTAAGTATCTTAAAACCTATGGATTGCTATGTCTCCGAAAGAGAATGAAGCGTGTGTACAGGGGCATAAACGCAGCAGTGATAGGATTGGAGAGGTTCGGTGAGCAAATGAAGACCCTTTGAAGTCATATTGCATGGTACCCATTCCACGGGTTTCAACTACCCAGGTTTAAGGTATTCTTCCTTCAGCTAAAACATGCATGTGGAACCTAGAGTATGATCAACCATGTGATCGGGAGACGTGTTCAAATATGTCTCAGTTTTCGTACCCTGGTACTCGGGTGCAACATTCCAGATGCTTTACTAACACTCTCCCGACTTGGAGAGTCAGTCCCTTTAACCTCCTGTTTGGCCCAGTTTGCAATTTCTGCGGAAGATGAACAGGAATAGCGAGAACCAATGAGAGACTAGCTGGAGGTGTCTGGACGGGCAAATTTAACTCTCATTTCCCACCAGGAAGAGGAATTAACCAAAGGCTCAGCGTGCCGTGCCGGAACCAGATTAGGGCCTGAAGCCATCCTGCGGTGTTGCGGCCAGCTCACAAGAAAGCGAGTTGAAGAAAGGAGCTCAGGGGCACTGTAATTCACAAACCTGCAGAGTTATAAATGACAGCTATCGTCCAAAAATATACTGAAGTAAGGCTGCCAAGAGGACTTGAAAGCGGGGCAGAATTGCAGGAAACCGATTTCAGGAGGTAGACTGGAATTGCATTGAAAGCATAGGAAAAGAGGCAGAACGTCCACAATGATGCACTTGGCCAAAAAGGGCGTATGCGTTTTTTCCTGAATATATTCAGGAAAAAACGCATACGCCCTTTTTGGCCAACCAAGCAAGCTTGCAAAGGAAATCTGCACTACAATGAAGTCTCACTTCCCCCCGGTCAAAAGGGCCATCTGAAAAAAGTGTAAAATCCAGAAAGGCAGGACAGGCCATGGAGAACTGGGAGCCTTGTTATGCTGATGGGCGGGATGTAAATTGCCAACAGACACTCGGGAGAAGTGTATGGTGTTTCCTGAAACATCTAAAAAACAAAGCAACAGAGCCTAGGGCACTTCCACTTATGGTCCTATAGCTTAGGGAAATTAAAATCAAAAAGACACAGCCACCCCAAAGTTTGGGACGCCTCTGTTTACAAGAACCTCGTTTACCGTACAAGTTCAATATCACAGAAAGTGAAAAATGGATAAAGAACTTGTGGTACTTACGTACAATGCAGTATCACTCAGCAATGAAATCTATGTCATCAGGCCCGTAGCAGCATAATGAGTGGATTCAGGTATGATGATTCTAACTGAAATAAGTCACACAGAAAAAGAAACATCATAAGATATCACTAATACACGGAATGTAAACTTGGCTACACAGGAACTGAATTCCAAAACAGAACAGGGTCTCAAATTTAGAAAACCAACTTATGCTTGCTTAAGGGGAAAGGTGAGTTGGGGTGCTGCATAAAACCAGAGATTGAAATGAGCACAGATAAAGTTCCTTAAGCCAAATATGGAATAGACAAGAGCTACTCCTTGCTCAACGAAATGGACTCAACACCCCATATTAAACGCCTAAGAATGTACCTGACTAGTAAGTATCTTAAAACCTATGGATTGCTATGTCTCCAAAAGAGAATCAAGCGTGTGTACAGGGGCATAAACGCAGCAGTGATAGGATTGGAGAGGTTCGGTGAGCAAATGAAGACCCTTTGAAGTCATATTGCATGGTACCCATTCCACGGGTCTCAACTCTCCAGGTTTAAGGTATTCTTCCTTCAGCTAAAACATGCATGTGGAACCCAGAGTATGATCAACCGTGTGAACGGGAGACGTGTTCAAATATGTCTCAGTTTTCCTCCCCTGGTACTCGGGTGCAACATTCCAGACGCTTTACTAACACTCTCCCCACTTGGAGAGTCAGCGCCTTTAACCTCCTGTTTGGCCCAGTTTGCAATTTCTGCGGAAGATGAACAGGAATAGGGAGAACCAATGAGAGACTAGCTGGAGGTGTCTGGACGGGCAAATTTAACTCTCATTTCCCACCAGGAAGAGGAAATAACCAAAGGCTCAGCGTGCCGTGCCGGAACCAGATTAGGGCCTGAAGCCATCCTGCGGTGTTGCGGCCAGCTCACAAGAAAGCGAGTTGAAGAAAGGAGCTCAGGGGCACTGTAATTCACAAACCTGCAGAGTTATAAATGACAGCTATCGTCCAAAAATATACTGAAGTAAGGCTGCCAAGAGGACTTGAAAGCGGGGCAGAATTGCAGGAAACCGATTTCAGGAGGTAGACTGGAATTGCATTGAAAGCATAGGAAAAGAGGCAGAACGTCCACAATGATGCACTTGGCCAAAAAGGGCGTATGCGTTTTTTCCTGAATATATTCAGGAAAAAACGCATACGCCCTTTTTGGCCAACCAAGCAAGCTTGCAAAGGAAATCTGCACTACAATGAAGTCTCACTTCCCCCCGGTCAAAAGGGCCATCTGAAAAAAGTGTAAAATCCAGAAAGGCAGGACAGGCCATGGAGAACTGGGAGCCTTGTTATGCTGATGGGCGGGATGTAAATTGCCAACAGACACTCGGGAGAAGTGTATGGTGTTTCCTGAAACATCTAAAAAACAAAGCAACAGAGCCTAGGGCACTTCCACTTATGGTCCTATAGCTTAGGGAAATTAAAATCAAAAAGACACAGCCACCCCAAAGTTTGGGACGCCTCTGTTTACAAGAACCTCGTTTACAGTACAAGTTCAACATCACAGAAAGTGAAAAATGGATAAAGAAGTTGTGGTATTTACTTACAATGCAGTATCACTCAGCAATGAAATCTATGTCATCAGGCCCTTAGCAGCACAATGAGTGGATTCAGGTATGATGATTCTAACTGAAATAAGTCACACAGAAAAAGAAACATCATAAGATATCAGTAATACACGGAATGTAAACTTGGCTACACAGGAACTGAATTCCAGAACAGAACAGGGTCTCAAATTTAGAAAACCAACTTATGCTTGCTTAAGGGGAAAGGTGAGTTGGGGTGCTGCATAAAACCAGAGATTGAAATGAGCACAGATAAAGTTCCTTAAGCCAAATATGGAATAGACAAGAGCTACTCCTTGCTCAACGAAATGGACTCAACACCGCATATTAAACGCCTAAGAATGTACCTGACTAGTAAGTATCTTAAAACCTATGGATTGCTATGTCTCCGAAAGAGAATCAAGCATGTGTACAGGGGCATAAACGCAGCAGTGATAGGATTGGAGAGGTTCGGTGAGCAAATGAAGACCCTTTGAAGTCATATTGCATGGTACCCATTCCACGGGTCTCAACTACTCCAGGTTTAAGGTATTCTTCCTTCAGCTAAAACATGCATGTGGAACCCAGAGTATGATCAACCGTGTGAACGGGAGACGTGTTCAAATATGTCTCAGTTTTCCTCCCCTGGTACTCGGGTGCAACATTCCAGACGCTTTACTAACACTCTCCCCACTTGGAGAGTCAGCGCCTTTAACCTCCTGTTTGGCCCAGTTTGCAATTTCTGCGGAAGATGAACAGGAATAGGGAGAACCAATGAGAGACTAGCTGGAGGTGTCTGGACGGGCAAATTTAACTCTCATTTCCCACCAGGAAGAGGAAATAACCAAAGGCTCAGCGTGCCGTGCCGGAACCAGATTAGGGCCTGAAGCCATCCTGCGGTGTTGCGGCCAGGCTCACAAGAAAGCGAGTTGAAGAAAGGAGCTCAGGGGCACTGTAATTCACAAACCTGCAGAGTTATAAATGACAGCTATCGTCCAAAAATATACTGAAGTAAGGCTGCCAAGAGGACTTGAAAGCGGGGCAGAATTGCAGGAAACCGATTTCAGGAGGTAGACTGGAATTGCATTGAAAGCATAGGAAAAGAGGCAGAACGTCCACAATGATGCACTTGGCCAAAAAGGGCGTATGCGTTTTTTCCTGAATATATTCAGGAAAAAACGCATACGCCCTTTTTGGCCAACCAAGCAAGCTTGCAAAGGAAATCTGCACTACAATGAAGTCTCACTTCCCCCCGGTCAAAAGGGCCATCTGAAAAAAGTGTAAAATCCAGAAAGGCAGGACAGGCCATGGAGAACTGGGAGCCTTGTTATGCTGATGGGCGGGATGTAAATTGCCAACAGACACTCGGGAGAAGTGTATGGTGTTTCCTGAAACATCTAAAAAACAAAGCAACAGAGCCTAGGGCACTTCCACTTATGGTCCTATAGCTTAGGGAAATTAAAATCAAAAAGACACAGCCACCCCAAAGTTTGGGACGCCTCTGTTTACAAGAACCTCGTTTACAGTACAAGTTCAACATCACAGAAAGTGAAAAATGGATAAAGAACTTGTGGTACTTACGTACAATGCAGTATCACTCAGCAATGAAATCTATGTCATCAGGCCCGTAGCAGCATAATGAGTGGATTCAGGTACTGATGATTCTAACTGAAATAAGTCACACAGAAAAAGAAACATCATAAGATATCACTAATACACGGAATGTAAACTTGGCTACACAGGAACTGAATTCCAGAACAGAACAGGGTCTCAAATTTAGAAAACCAACTTATGCTTGCTTAAGGGGAAAGGTGAGTTGGGGTGCTGCATAAAACCAGAGATTGAAATGAGCACAGATAAAGTTCCTTAAGCCAAATATGGAATAGACAAGAGCTACTCCTTGCTCAACGAAATGGACTCAACACCCCATATTAAACGCCTAAGAATGTACCTGACTAGTAAGTATCTTAAAACCTATGGATTGCTATGTCTCCGAAAGAGAATCAAGCGTGTGTACAGGGGCATAAACGCAGCAGTGATAGGATTGGAGAGGTTCGGTGAGCAAATGAAGACCCTTTGAAGTCATATTGCATGGTACCCATTCCACGGGTCTCAACTCTCCAGGTTTAAGGTATTCTTCCTTCAGCTAAAACATGCATGTGGAACCCAGAGTATGATCAACCGTGTGAACGGGAGACGTGTTCAAATATGTCTCAGTTTTCCTCCCCTGGTACTCGGGTGCAACATTCCAGACGCTTTACTAACACTCTCCCCACTTGGAGAGTCAGCGCCTTTAACCTCCTGTTTGGCCCAGTTTGCAATTTCTGCGGAAGATGAACAGGAATAGGGAGAACCAATGAGAGACTAGCTGGAGGTGTCTGGACGGGCAAATTTAACTCTCATTTCCCACCAGGAAGAGGAAATAACCAAAGGCTCAGCGTGCCGTGCCGGAACCAGATTAGGGCCTGAAGCCATCCTGCGGTGTTGCGGCCAGCTCACAAGAAAGCGAGTTGAAGAAAGGAGCTCAGGGGCACTGTAATTCACAAACCTGCAGAGTTATAAATGACAGCTATCGTCCAAAAATATACTGAAGTAAGGCTGCCAAGAGGACTTGAAAGCGGGGCAGAATTGCAGGAAACCGATTTCAGGAGGTAGACTGGAATTGCATTGAAAGCATAGGAAAAGAGGCAGAACGTCCACAATGATGCACTTGGCCAAAAAGGGCGTATGCGTTTTTTCCTGAATATATTCAGGAAAAAACGCATACGCCCTTTTTGGCCAACCAAGCAAGCTTGCAAAGGAAATCTGCACTACAATGAAGTCTCACTTCCCCCCGGTCAAAAGGGCCATCTGAAAAAAGTGTAAAATCCAGAAAGGCAGGACAGGCCATGGAGAACTGGGAGCCTTGTTATGCTGATGGGCGGGATGTAAATTGCCAACAGACACTCGGGAGAAGTGTATGGTGTTTCCTGAAACATCTAAAAAACAAAGCAACAGAGCCTAGGGCACTTCCACTTATGGTCCTATAGCTTAGGGAAATTAAAATCAAAAAGACACAGCCACCCCAAAGTTTGGGACGCCTCTGTTTACAAGAACCTCGTTTACCGTACAAGTTCAATATCACAGAAAGTGAAAAATGGATAAAGAAGTTGTGGTACTTTACTTACAAATGCAATATCACTCAGCAATGAAATCTATGTCATCAGGCCCTTAGCAGCACAATGAGTGGATTCAGGTATGATGATTCTAACTGAAATAAGTCACACAGAAAAAGAAACATCATAAGATATCAGTAATACACGGAATGTAAACTTGGCTACACAGGAACTGAATTACAGAACAGAACAGGGTCTCAAATTTAGAAAACCAACTTATGCTTGCTTAAGGGGAAAGGTGAGTTGGGGTGCTGCATAAAACCAGAGATTGAAATGAGCACAGATAAAGTTCCTTAAGCCAAATATGGAATAGACAAGAGCTACTCCTTGCTCAACGAAATGGACTCAACACCGCATATTAAACGCCTAAGAATGTACCTGACTAGTAAGTATCTTAAAACCTATGGATTGCTATGTCTCCGAAAGAGAATCAAGCATGTGTACAGGGGCATAAACGCAGCAGTGATAGGATTGGAGAGGTTCGGTGAGCAAATGAAGACCCTTTGAAGTCATATTGCATGGTACCCATTCCACGGGTCTCAACACTCCAGGTTTAAGGTATTCTTCCTTCAGCTAAAACATGCATGTGGAACCCAGAGTATGATCAACCATGTGAACGGGAGACGTGTTCAAATATGTCTCAGTTTTCCTCCCCTGGTACTCGGGTGCAACATTCCAGACGCTTTACTAACACTCTCCCCACTTGGAGAGTCAGCGCCTTTAACCTCCTGTTTGGCCCAGTTTGCAATTTCTGCGGAAGATGAACAGGAATAGGGAGAACCAATGAGAGACTAGCTGGAGGTGTCTGGACGGGCAAATTTAACTCTCATTTCCCACCAGGAAGAGGAAATAACCAAAGGCTCAGCGTGCCGTGCCGGAACCAGATTAGGGCCTGAAGCCATCCTGCGGTGTTGCGGCCAGCTCACAAGAAAGCGAGTTGAAGAAAGGAGCTCAGGGGCACTGTAATTCACAAACCTGCAGAGTTATAAATGACAGCTATCGTCCAAAAATATACTGAAGTAAGGCTGCCAAGAGGACTTGAAAGCGGGGCAGAATTGCAGGAAACCGATTTCAGGAGGTAGACTGGAATTGCATTGAAAGCATAGGAAAAGAGGCAGAACGTCCACAATGATGCACTTGGCCAAAAAGGGCGTATGCGTTTTTTCCTGAATATATTCAGGAAAAAACGCATACGCCCTTTTTGGCCAACCAAGCAAGCTTGCAAAGGAAATCTGCACTACAATGAAGTCTCACTTCCCCCCGGTCAAAAGGGCCATCTGAAAAAAGTGTAAAATCCAGAAAGGCAGGACAGGCCATGGAGAACTGGGAGCCTTGTTATGCTGATGGGCGGGATGTAAATTGCCAACAGACACTCGGGAGAAGTGTATGGTGTTTCCTGAAACATCTAAAAAACAAAGCAACAGAGCCTAGGGCACTTCCACTTATGGTCCTATAGCTTAGGGAAATTAAAATCAAAAAGACACAGCCACCCCAAAGTTTGGGACGCCTCTGTTTACAAGAACCTCGTTTACAGTACAAGTTCAATATCAAAGAAAGTGAAAAATGGATAAAGAAGTTGTGGTAATTACTTACAAATGCAAGTATCACTCAGCAATGAAATCTATGTCATCAGGCCCTTAGCAGCACAATGAGTGGATTCAGGTATGATGATTCTAACTGAAATAAGTCACACAGAAAAAGAAACATCATAAGATATCACTAATACACGGAATGTAAACTTGGCTACACAGGAACTGAATTCCAAAACAGAACAGGGTCTCAAATTTAGAAAACCAACTTATGCTTGCTTAAGGGGAAAGGTGAGTTGGGGTGCTGCATAAAACCAGAGATTGAAATGAGCACAGATAAAGTTCCTTAAGCCAAATATGGAATAGACAAGAGCTACTCCTTGCTCAACGAAATGGACTCAACACCCCATATTAAACGCCTAAGAATGTACCTGACTAGTAAGTATCTTAAAACCTATGGATTGCTATGTCTCCGAAAGAGAATCAAGCATGTGTACAGGGGCATAAACGCAGCAGTGATAGGATTGGAGAGGTTCGGTGAGCAAATGAAGACCCTTTGAAGTCATATTGCATGGTACCCATTCCACGGGTCTCAACTACTCCAGGTTTAAGGTATTCTTCCTTCAGCTAAAACATGCATGTGGAACCCAGAGTATGATCAACCATGTGAATGGGAGACGTGTTCAAATATGTCTCAGTTTTCGTACCCTGGTACTCGGGTGCAACATTCCAGACGCTTTACTAACACTCTCCCCACTTGGAGAGTCAGCGCCTTTAACCTCCTGTTTGGCCCAGTTTGCAATTTCTGCGGAAGATGAACAGGAATAGCGAGAACCAATGAGAGACTAGCTGGAGGTGTCTGGACGGGCAAATTTAACTCTCATTTCCCACCAGGAAGAGGAATTAACCAAAGGCTCAGCGTGCCGTGCCGGAACCAGATTAGGGCCTGAAGCCATCCTGCGGTGTTGCGGCCAGCTCACAAGAAAGCGAGTTGAAGAAAGGAGCTCAGGGGCACTGTAATTCACAAACCTGCAGAGTTATAAATGACAGCTATCGTCCAAAAATATACTGAAGTAAGGCTGCCAAGAGGACTTGAAAGCGGGGCAGAATTGCAGGAAACCGATTTCAGGAGGTAGACTGGAATTGCATTGAAAGCATAGGAAAAGAGGCAGAACGTCCACAATGATGCACTTGGCCAAAAAGGGCGTATGCGTTTTTTCCTGAATATATTCAGGAAAAAACGCATACGCCCTTTTTGGCCAACCAAGCAAGCTTGCAAAGGAAATCTGCACTACAATGAAGTCTCACTTCCCCCCGGTCAAAAGGGCCATCTGAAAAAAGTGTAAAATCCAGAAAGGCAGGACAGGCCATGGAGAACTGGGAGCCTTGTTATGCTGATGGGCGGGATGTAAATTGCCAACAGACACTCGGGAGAAGTGTATGGTGTTTCCTGAAACATCTAAAAAACAAAGCAACAGAGCCTAGGGCACTTCCACTTATGGTCCTATAGCTTAGGGAAATTAAAATCAAAAAGACACAGCCACCCCAAAGTTTGGGACGCCTCTGTTTACAAGAACCTCGTTTACAGTACAAGTTCAACATCACAGAAAGTGAAAAATGGATAAAGAAGTTGTGGTATTTACTTACAAAGCAATATCACTCAGCAATGAAATCTATGTCATCAGGCCCTTAGCAGCACAATGAGTGGATTCAGGTATGATGATTCTAACTGAAATAAGTCACACAGAAAAAGAAACATCATAAGATATCAGTAATACACGGAATGTAAACTTGGCTACACAGGAACTGAATTCCAGAACAGAACAGGGTCTCAAATTTAGAAAACCAACTTATGCTTGCTTAAGGGGAAAGGTGAGTTGGGGTGCTGCATAAAACCAGAGATTGAAATGAGCACAGATAAAGTTCCTTAAGCCAAATATGGAATAGACAAGAGCTACTCCTTGCTCAACGAAATGGACTCAACACCCCATATTAAACGCCTAAGAATGTACCTGACTAGTAAGTATCTTAAAACCTATGGATTGCTATGTCTCCGAAAGAGAATCAAGCGTGTGTACAGGGGCATAAACGCAGCAGTGATAGGATTGGAGAGGTTCGGTGAGCAAATGAAGACCCTTTGAAGTCATATTGCATGGTACCCATTCCACGGGTCTCAACTCTCCAGGTTTAAGGTATTCTTCCTTCAGCTAAAACATGCATGTGGAACCCAGAGTATGATCAACCGTGTGAACGGGAGACGTGTTCAAATATGTCTCAGTTTTCCTACCCTGGTACTCGGGTGCAACATTCCAGACGCTTTACTAACACTCTCCCGACTTGGAGAGTCAGTCGCCTTTAACCTCCTGTTTGGCCCAGTTTGCAATTTCTGCGGAAGATGAACAGGAATAGCGAGAACCAATGAGAGACTAGCTGGAGGTGTCTGGACGGGCAAATTTAACTCTCATTTCCCACCAGGAAGAGGAAATAACCAAAGGCTCAGCGTGCCGTGCCGGAACCAGATTAGGGCCTGAAGCCATCCTGCGGTGTTGCGGCCAGCTCACAAGAAAGCGAGTTGAAGAAAGGAGCTCAGGGGCACTGTAATTCACAAACCTGCAGAGTTATAAATGACAGCTATCGTCCAAAAATATACTGAAGTAAGGCTGCCAAGAGGACTTGAAAGCGGGGCAGAATTGCAGGAAACCGATTTCAGGAGGTAGACTGGAATTGCATTGAAAGCATAGGAAAAGAGGCAGAACGTCCACAATGATGCACTTGGCCAAAAAGGGCGTATGCGTTTTTTCCTGAATATATTCAGGAAAAAACGCATACGCCCTTTTTGGCCAACCAAGCAAGCTTGCAAAGGAAATCTGCACTACAATGAAGTCTCACTTCCCCCCGGTCAAAAGGGCCATCTGAAAAAAGTGTAAAATCCAGAAAGGCAGGACAGGCCATGGAGAACTGGGAGCCTTGTTATGCTGATGGGCGGGATGTAAATTGCCAACAGACACTCGGGAGAAGTGTATGGTGTTTCCTGAAACATCTAAAAAACAAAGCAACAGAGCCTAGGGCACTTCCACTTATGGTCCTATAGCTTAGGGAAATTAAAATCAAAAAGACACAGCCACCCCAAAGTTTGGGACGCCTCTGTTTACAAGAACCTCGTTTACAGTACAAGTTCAACATCGCAGAAAGTGAAAAATGGATAAAGAACTTGTGGTACTTACTTACAATGCAGTATCACTCAGCAATGAAATCTATGTCATCAGGCCCGTAGCAGCATAATGAGTGGATTCAGGTACGATGATTCTAACTGAAATAAGTCACACAGAAAAAGAAACATCATAAGATATCAGTAATACACGGAATGTAAACTTGGCTACACAGGAACTGAATTACAGAACAGAACAGGGTCTCAAATTTAGAAAACCAACTTATGCTTGCTTAAGGGGAAAGGTGAGTTGGGGTGCTGCATAAAACCAGAGATTGAAATGAGCACAGATAAAGTTCCTTAAGCCAAATATGGAATAGACAAGAGCTACTCCTTGCTCAACGAAATGGACTCAACACCGCATATTAAACGCCTAAGAATGTACCTGACTAGTAAGTATCTTAAAACCTATGGATTGCTATGTCTCCGAAAGAGAATCAAGCAGGTGCACAGGGGCATAAACGCAGCAGTGATAGGATTGGAGAGGTTCGGTGAGCAAATGAAGACCCTTTGAAGTCATATTGCATGGTACCCATTCCACGGGTCTCAACTCTCCAGGTTTAAGGTATTCTTCCTTCAGCTAAAACATGCATGTGGAACCCAGAGTATGATCAACAGTGTGAACGGGAGACGTGTTCAAATATGTCTCAGTTTTCCTCCCCTGGTACTCGGGTGCAACATTCCAGACGCTTTACTAACACTCTCCCCACTTGGAGAGTCAGCGCCTTTAACCTCCTGTTTGGCCCAGTTTGCAATTTCTGCGGAAGATGAACAGGAATAGGGAGAACCAATGAGAGACTAGCTGGAGGTGTCTGGACGGGCAAATTTAACTCTCATTTCCCACCAGGAAGAGGAAATAACCAAAGGCTCAGCGTGCCGTGCCGGAACCAGATTAGGGCCTGAAGCCATCCTGCGGTGTTGCGGCCAGCTCACAAGAAAGCGAGTTGAAGAAAGGAGCTCAGGGGCACTGTAATTCACAAACCTGCAGAGTTATAAATGACAGCTATCGTCCAAAAATATACTGAAGTAAGGCTGCCAAGAGGACTTGAAAGCGGGGCAGAATTGCAGGAAACCGATTTCAGGAGGTAGACTGGAATTGCATTGAAAGCATAGGAAAAGAGGCAGAACGTCCACAATGATGCACTTGGCCAAAAAGGGCGTATGCGTTTTTTCCTGAATATATTCAGGAAAAAACGCATACGCCCTTTTTGGCCAACCAAGCAAGCTTGCAAAGGAAATCTGCACTACAATGAAGTCTCACTTCCCCCCGGTCAAAAGGGCCATCTGAAAAAAGTGTAAAATCCAGAAAGGCAGGACAGGCCATGGAGAACTGGGAGCCTTGTTATGCTGATGGGCGGGATGTAAATTGCCAACAGACACTCGGGAGAAGTGTATGGTGTTTCCTGAAACATCTAAAAAACAAAGCAACAGAGCCTAGGGCACTTCCACTTATGGTCCTATAGCTTAGGGAAATTAAAATCAAAAAGACACAGCCACCCCAAAGTTTGGGACGCCTCTGTTTACAAGAACCTCGTTTACCGTACAAGTTCAATATCACAGAAAGTGAAAAATGGATAAAGAACTTGTGGTACTTACGTACAATGCAGTATCACTCAGCAATGAAATCTATGTCATCAGGCCCGTAGCAGCATAATGAGTGGATTCAGGTACGATGATTCTAACTGAAATAAGTCACACAGAAAAAGAAACATCATAAGATATCACTAATACACGGAATGTAAACTTGGCTACACAGGAACTGAATTCCAAAACAGAACAGGGTCTCAAATTTAGAAAACCAACTTATGCTTGCTTAAGGGGAAAGGTGAGTTGGGGTGCTGCATAAAACCAGAGATTGAAATGAGCACAGATAAAGTTCCTTAAGCCAAATATGGAATAGACAAGAGCTACTCCTTGCTCAACGAAATGGACTCAACACCCATATTAAACGCCTAAGAATGTACCTGACTAGTAAGTATCTTAAAACCTATGGATTGCTATGTCTCCAAAAGAGAATCAAGCATGTGTACAGGGGCATAAACGCAGCAGTGATAGGATTGGAGAGGTTCGGTGAGCAAATGAAGACCCTTTGAAGTCATATTGCATGGTACCCATTCCACGGGTCTCAACTCTCCAGGTTTAAGGTATTCTTCCTTCAGCTAAAACATGCATGTGGAACCCAGAGTATGATCAACCGTGTGAACGGGAGACGTGTTCAAATATGTCTCAGTTTTCTTCCCCTGGTACTCGGGTGCAACATTCCAGACGCTTTACTAACACTCTCCCCACTTGGAGAGTCAGCGCCTTTAACCTCCTGTTTGGCCCAGTTTGCAATTTCTGCGGAAGATGAACAGGAATAGGAGAACCAATGAGAGACTAGCTGGAGGTGTCTGGACGGGCAAATTTAACTCTCATTTCCCACCAGGAAGAGGAATTAACCAAAGGCTCAGCGTGCCGTGCCGGAACCAGATTAGGGCCTGAAGCCATCCTGCGGTGTTGCGGCCAGCTCACAAGAAAGCGAGTTGAAGAAAGGAGCTCAGGGGCACTGTAATTCACAAACCTGCAGAGTTATAAATGACAGCTATCGTCCAAAAATATACTGAAGTAAGGCTGCCAAGAGGACTTGAAAGCGGGGCAGAATTGCAGGAAACCGATTTCAGGAGGTAGACTGGAATTGCATTGAAAGCATAGGAAAAGAGGCAGAACGTCCACAATGATGCACTTGGCCAAAAAGGGCGTATGCGTTTTTTCCTGAATATATTCAGGAAAAAACGCATACGCCCTTTTTGGCCAACCAAGCAAGCTTGCAAAGGAAATCTGCACTACAATGAAGTCTCACTTCCCCCCGGTCAAAAGGGCCATCTGAAAAAAGTGTAAAATCCAGAAAGGCAGGACAGGCCATGGAGAACTGGGAGCCTTGTTATGCTGATGGGCGGGATGTAAATTGCCAACAGGACACTCGGGAGAAGTGTATGGTGTTTCCTGAAACATCTAAAAAACAAAGCAACAGAGCCTAGGGCACTTCCACTTATGGTCCTATAGCTTAGGGAAATTAAAATCAAAAAGACACAGCCACCCCAAAGTTTGGGACGCCTCTGTTTACAAGAACCTCGTTTACAGTACAAGTTCAATATCACAGAAAGTGAAAAATGGATAAAGAACTTGTGGTACTTACGTACAATGCAGTATCACTCAGCAATGAAATCTATGTCATCAGGCCCGTAGCAGCATAATGAGTGGATTCAGGTATGATGATTCTAACTGAAATAAGTCACACAGAAAAAGAAACATCATAAGATATCACTAATACACGGAATGTAAACTTGGCTACACAGGAACTGAATTCCAAAACAGAACAGGGTCTCAAATTTAGAAAACCAACTTATGCTTGCTTAGGGGAAAGGTGAGTTGGGGTGCTGCATAAACCAGAGATTGAAATGAGCACAGATAAAGTTCCTTAAGCCAAATATGGAATAGACAAGAGCTACTCCTTGCTCAACGAAATGGACTCAACACCCCATATTAAACGCCTAAGAATGTACCTGACTAGTAAGTATCTTAAAACCTATGGATTGCTATGTCTCCAAAAGAGAATCAAGCATGTGTACAGGGGCATAAACGCAGCAGTGATAGGATTGGAGAGGTTCGGTGAGCAAATGAAGACCCTTTGAAGTCATATTGCATGGTACCCATTACACGGGTCTCAACTCTCCAGGTTTAAGGTATTCTTCCTTCAGCTAAAACATGCATGTGGAACCCTAGAGTATGATCAACCGATGTGATCGGGAGACGTGTTCAAATATGTCTCAGTTTTCGTCCCCTGGTACTCGGGTGCAACATTCCAGACGCTTTACTAACACTCTCCCCACTTGGAGAGTCACCGCCTTTAACCTCCTGTTTGGCCCAGTTTGCAATTTCTGCGGAAGATGAACAGGAATAAGGAGAACCAATGAGAGACTAGCTGGAGGTGTCTGGACGGGCAAATTTAACTCTCATTTCCCACCAGGAAGAGGAAATAACCAAAGGCTCAGCGTGCCGTGCCGGAACCAGATTAGGGCCTGAAGCCATCCTGCGGTGTTGCGGCCAGCTCACAAGAAAGCGAGTTGAAGAAAGGAGCTCAGGGGCACTGTAATTCACAAACCTGCAGAGTTATAAATGACAGCTATCGTCCAAAAATATACTGAAGTAAGGCTGCCAAGAGGACTTGAAAGCGGGGCAGAATTGCAGGAAACCGATTTCAGGAGGTAGACTGGAATTGCATTGAAAGCATAGGAAAGAGGCAGAACGTCCACAATGATGCACTTGGCCAAAAAGGGCGTATGCGTTTTTTCCTGAATATATTCAGGAAAAAACGCATACGCCCTTTTTTGGCCAACCAAGCAAGCTTGCAAAGGAAATCTGCACTACAATGAAGTCTCACTTCCCCCCGGTCAAAGGGCCATCTGAAAAAAGTGTAAAATCCAGAAAAGCAGGACAGGCCATGGAGAACTGGGAGCCTTGTTATGCTGATGGGCGGGATGTAAATTGCCAACAGACACTCGGGAGAAGTGTATGGTGTTTCCTGAAACATCTAAAAAACAAAGCAACAGAGCCTAGGGCACTTCCACTTATGGTCCTATAGCTTAGGGAAATTAAAATCAAAAAGACACAGCCACCCCAAAGTTGGGACGCCTCTGTTTACAAGAACCTCGTTTACCGTACAAGTTCAATATCACAGAAAGTGAAAAATGGATAAAGAATTGTGGTACTTACGTACAATGCAGTATCACTCAGCAATGAAATCTATGTCATCAGGCCCGTAGCAGCATAATGAGTGGATTCAGGTACGATGATTCTAACTGAAATAAGTCACACAGAAAAAGAAACATCATAAGATATCACTAATACATGGAATGTAAACTTGGCTACACAGGAACTGAATTCCAAAACAGAACAGGGTCTCAAATTTAGAAAACCAACTTATGCTTGCTTAAGGGGAAAGGTGAGTTGGGGTGCTGCATTAAAACCAGAGATTGAAATGAGCACAGATAAAGTTCCTTAAGCCAAATATGGAATAGACAAGAGCTACTCCTTGCTCAACGAAATGGACTCAACACCCCATATTAAACGCCTAAGAATGTACCTGACTAGTAAGTATCTTAAAACCTATGGATTGCTATGTCTCCAAAAGAGAATCAAGCATGTGTACAGGGGGCATAAACGCAGCAGTGATAGGATTGGAGAGGTTCGGTGAGCAAATGAAGACCCTTTGAAGTCATATTGCATGGTACCCATTACACGGGTCTCAACTCTCCAGGTTTAAGGTATTCTTCCTTCAGCTAAAACATGCATGTGGAACCTAGAGTATGATCAACCGTGTGAACGGGAGACGTGTTCAAATATGTCTCAGTTTCGTACCCTGGTACTCGGGTGCAACATTCCAGACGCTTTACTAACACTCTCCCGACTTGGAGAGTCAGCGCCTTTAACCTCCTGTTTGACCCAGTTTGCAATTTCTGCGGAAGATGAACAGGAATAGCGAGAACCAATGAGAGACTAGCTGGAGGTGTCCTGGACGGGAAATTTTAACTCTCATTTTCCAACAGGAAGAGGAATTAACCAAAAGCTCAGCGTGCCGTGCCGGAACCAGATTAGGGCCTGAAGCCATCCTGTGGTGTTGCGGCCAGGTCACAAGAAAGCGAGTTGAAGAAAGGAACTCAGGGATCACTGTAATTCACAAACCTGCAGAGTTATAAATGACAGCTATCGTCCAAAAATATACTGAAGTAAGGCTGCCAAGAGGACTTGAAAGCGGGGCAGAATTGCAGGAAACCGATTTCAGGAGGTAGACTGGAATTGCATTGCAAGCATAGGAAAAGAGGCAGAACGTCCACAATGATGCACTTGGCCAAAAAGGGAATATATTCAGGAAAAAACGCAGACGCCCTTTTTGGCCAACCAAGCAGCTTGCAAAGGAAATCTGCACTACAATGAAGTCTCACTTCCCCCCGGTCAAAAGGGCCATCTGAAAAAAGTGTAAAATCCAGAAAGGCAGGACAGGCCATGGAGAACTGGGAGCCTTGTTATGCTGATGGGCGGGATGTAAATTGCCAACAGACACTCGGGAGAAGTGTATGGTGTTTCCTGAAACATCTAAAAAACAAAGCAACAGAGCTAGGGCACTTCCACTTATGGTCCTATAGCTTAGGGAAATGAAAATCAAAAAGACACAGCCACCCCAAAGTTAGGGGACGCCTCTGTTTACAAGAACCTCGTTACAGTACAAGTTCAACATCGCAGAAAGTGAAAAATGGATAAAGAAGTTGTGGTATTTACTTACAAAGCAATATCACTCAGCAATGAAATCTATGTCATCAGGCCCTTAGCAGCACAATGAGTGGATTCAGGTACGATGATTCTAACTGAAATAAGTCACACAGAAAAAGAAACATCATAAGATATCAGTAATACACGGAATGTAAACTTGGCTACACAGGAACTGAATTACAGAACAGAACAGGGTCTCAAATTTAGAAAACCAACTTATGCTTGCTTAAGGGGAAGGTGAGTTGGGGTGCTGCATAAAACCAGAGATTGAAATGAGCACAGATAAAGTTCCTTAAGCCAAATATGGAATAGACAAGAGCTACTCCTTGCTCAACGAAATGGACTCAACACCCCATATTAAACGCCTAAGAATGTACCTGACTAGTAAGTATCTTAAAACCTATGGATTGCTATGTCTCCGAAAGAGAATCAAGCATGTGTACAGGGGCATAAACGCAGCAGTGATAGGATTGGAGAGGTTCGGTGAGCAAATGAAGACCCTTTGAAGTCATATTGCATGGTACCCATTCCACGGGTTTCAACTACCAGGTTTAAGGTATTCTTCCTTCAGCTAAAACATGCATGTGGAACCTAGAGTATGATCAACCATGTGATCGGGAGACGTGTTCAAATATGTCTCAGTTTTCCTCCCCTGGTACTCGGGTGCAACATTCCAGACGCTTTACTAACACTCTCCCCACTTGGAGAGTCAGTCCCTTTAACCTCCTGTTTGGCCCAGTTTGCAATTTCTGCGGAAGATGAACAGGAATAGCGAGAACCAATGAGAGACTAGCTGGAGGTGTCTGGACGGGCAAATTTAACTCTCATTTCCCACCAGGAAGAGGAATAACCAAAGGCTCAGCGTGCCGTGCCGGAACCAGATTAGGGCCTGAAGCCATCCTGCGGTGTTGCGGCCAGCTCACAAGAAAGCGAGTTGAAGAAAGGAGCTCAGGGGCACTGTAATTCACAAACCTGCAGAGTTATAAATGACAGCTATCGTCCAAAAATATACTGAAGTAAGGCTGCCAAGAGGACTTGAAAGCGGGGCAGAATTGCAGGAAACCGATTTCAGGAGGTAGACTGGAATTGCATTGAAAGCATAGGAAAAGAGGCAGAACGTCCACAATGATGCACTTGGCCAAAAAGGGCGTATGCGTTTTTTCCTGAATATATTCAGGAAAAAACGCATACGCCCTTTTTGGCCAACCAAGCAAGCTTGCAAAGGAAATCTGCACTACAATGAAGTCTCACTTCCCCCCGGTCAAAAGGGCCATCTGAAAAAAGTGTAAAATCCAGAAAGGCAGGACAGGCCATGGAGAACTGGGAGCCTTGTTATGCTGATGGGCGGGATGTAAATTGCCAACAGACACTCGGGAGAAGTGTATGGTGTTTCCTGAAACATCTAAAAAACAAAGCAACAGAGCCTAGGGCACTTCCACTTATGGTCCTATAGCTTAGGGAAATTAAAATCAAAAAGACACAGCCACCCCAAAGTTTGGAACGGCTCTGTTTACAAGAACCTCGTTTACAGTACAAGTTCAACATCGCAGAAAGTGAAAAATGGATAAAGAAGTTGTGGTATTTACTTACAAAGCAATATCACTCAGCAATGAAATCTATGTCATCAGGCCCTTAGCAGCACAATGAGTGGATTCAGGTATGATGATTCTAACTGAAATAAGTCACACAGAAAAAGAAACATCATAAGATATCAGTAATACACGGAATGTAAACTTGGCTACACAGGAACTGAATTACAGAACAGAACAGGGTCTCAAATTTAGAAAACCAACTTATGCTTGCTTAAGGGTAAAGGTGAGTTGGGGTGCTGCATAAAACCAGAGATTGAAATGAGCACAGATAAAGTTCCTTAAGCCAAATATGGAATAGACAAGAGCTACTCCTTGCTCAACGAAATGGACTCAACACCGCATATTAAACGCCTAAGAATGTACCTGACTAGTAAGTATCTTAAAACCTATGGATTGCTATGTCTCCGAAAGAGAATCAAGCATGTGTACAGGGGCATAAACGCAGCAGTGATAGGATTGGAGAGGTTCGGTGAGCAAATGAAGACCCTTTGAAGTCATATTGCATGGTACCCATTCCACGGGTCTCAACTCCCAGGTTTAAGGTATTCTTCCTTCAGCTAAAACATGCATGTGGAACCCAGAGTATGATCAACCATGTGAACGGGAGACGTGTTCAAATATGTCTCAGTTTTCCTCCCCTGGTACTCGGGTGCAACATTCCAGACGCTTTACTAACACTCTCCCCACTTGGAGAGTCAGCGCCTTTAACCTCCTGTTTGGCCCAGTTTGCAATTTCTGCGGAAGATGAACAGGAATAGCGAGAACCAATGAGAGACTAGCTGGAGGTGTCTGGACGGGCAAATTTAACTCTCATTTCCCACCAGGAAGAGGAATTAACCAAAGGCTCAGCGTGCCGTGCCGGAACCAGATTAGGGCCTGAAGCCATCCTGCGGTGTTGCGGCCAGCTCACAAGAAAGCGAGTTGAAGAAAGGAGCTCAGGGGCACTGTAATTCACAAACCTGCAGAGTTATAAATGACAGCTATCGTCCAAAAATATACTGAAGTAAGGCTGCCAAGAGGACTTGAAAGCGGGGCAGAATTGCAGGAAACCGATTTCAGGAGGTAGACTGGAATTGCATTGAAAGCATAGGAAAAGAGGCAGAACGTCCACAATGATGCACTTGGCCAAAAAGGGCGTATGCGTTTTTTCCTGAATATATTCAGGAAAAAACGCATACGCCCTTTTTGGCCAACCAAGCAAGCTTGCAAAGGAAATCTGCACTACAATGAAGTCTCACTTCCCCCCGGTCAAAAGGGCCATCTGAAAAAAGTGTAAAATCCAGAAAGGCAGGACAGGCCATGGAGAACTGGGAGCCTTGTTATGCTGATGGGCGGGATGTAAATTGCCAACAGACACTCGGGAGAAGTGTATGGTGTTTCCTGAAACATCTAAAAAACAAAGCAACAGAGCCTAGGGCACTTCCACTTATGGTCCTATAGCTTAGGGAAATTAAAATCAAAAAGACACAGCCACCCCAAAGTTTGGAACGGCTCTGTTTACAAGAACCTCGTTTACAGTACAAGTTCAACATCGCAGAAAGTGAAAAATGGATAAAGAAGTTGTGGTATTTACTTACAAAGCAATATCACTCAGCAATGAAATCTATGTCATCAGGCCCTTAGCAGCACAATGAGTGGATTCAGGTATGATGATTCTAACTGAAATAAGTCACACAGAAAAAGAAACATCATAAGATATCAGTAATACACGGAATGTAAACTTGGCTACACAGGAACTGAATTCAAAACAGAACAGGGTCTCAAATTTAGAAAACCAACTTATGCTTGCTTAAGGGGAAAGGTGAGTTGGGGTGCTGCATAAAACCAGAGATTGAAATGAGCACAGATAAAGTTCCTTAAGCCAAATATGGAATAGACAAGAGCTACTCCTTGCTCAACGAAATGGACTCAACACCGCATATTAAACGCCTAAGAATGTACCTGACTAGTAAGTATCTTAAAACCTATGGATTGCTATGTCTCCGAAAGAGAATCAAGCATGTGTACAGGGGCATAAACGCAGCAGTGATAGGATTGGAGAGGTTCGGTGAGCAAATGAAGACCCTTTGAAGTCATATTGCATGGTACCCATTCCACGGGTTTCAACTACCCAGGTTTAAGGTATTCTTCCTTCAGCTAAAACATGCATGTGGAACCCAGAGTATGATCAACCATGTGAACGGGAGACGTGTTCAAATATGTCTCAGTTTTCCTCCCCTGGTACTCGGGTGCAACATTCCAGACGCTTTACTAACACTCTCCCCACTTGGAGAGTCAGTCCTTTAACCTCCTGTTTGGCCCAGTTTGCAATTTCTGCGGAAGATGAACAGGAATAGCGAGAACCAATGAGAGACTAGCTGGAGGTGTCTGGACGGGCAAATTTAACTCTCATTTCCCACCAGGAAGAGGAAATAACCAAAGGCTCAGCGTGCCGTGCCGGAACCAGATTAGGGCCTGAAGCCATCCTGCGGTGTTGCGGCCAGCTCAAAAGAAAGCGAGTTGAAGAAAGGAGCTCAGGGGCACTGTAATTCACAAACCTGCAGAGTTATAAATGACAGCTATCGTCCAAAAATATACTGAAGTAAGGCTGCCAAGAGGACTTGAAAGCGGGGCAGAATTGCAGGAAACCGATTTCAGGAGGTAGACTGGAATTGCATTGAAAGCATAGGAAAAGAGGCAGAACGTCCACAATGATGCACTTGGCCAAAAAGGGCGTATGCGTTTTTTCCTGAATATATTCAGGAAAAAACGCATACGCCCTTTTTGGCCAACCAAGCAAGCTTGCAAAGGAAATCTGCACTACAATGAAGTCTCACTTCCCCCCGGTCAAAAGGGCCATCTGAAAAAAGTGTAAAATCCAGAAAGGCAGGACAGGCCATGGAGAACTGGGAGCCTTGTTATGCTGATGGGCGGGATGTAAATTGCCAACAGACACTCGGGAGAAGTGTATGGTGTTTCCTGAAACATCTAAAAAACAAAGCAACAGAGCCTAGGGCACTTCCACTTATGGTCCTATAGCTTAGGGAAATTAAAATCAAAAAGACACAGCCACCCCAAAGTTTGGGACGCCTCTGTTTACAAGAACCTCGTTTACAGTACAAGTTCAACATCACAGAAAGTGAAAAATGGATAAAGAAGTTGTGGTATTTACTTACAAAGCAATATCACTCAGCAATGAAATCTATGTCATCAGGCCCTTAGCAGCACAATGAGTGGATTCAGGTATGATGATTCTAACTGAAATAAGTCACACAGAAAAAGAAACATCATAAGATATCAGTAATACACGGAATGTAAACTTGGCTACACAGGAACTGAATTACAGAACAGAACAGGGTCTCAAATTTAGAAAACCAACTTATGCTTGCTTAAGGGGAAAGGTGAGTTGGGGTGCTGCATAAAACCAGAGATTGAAATGAGCACAGATAAAGTTCCTTAAGCCAAATATGGAATAGACAAGAGCTACTCCTTGCTCAACGAAATGGACTCAACACCCCATATTAAACGCCTAAGAATGTACCTGACTAGTAAGTATCTTAAAACCTATGGATTGCTATGTCTCCGAAAGAGAATCAAGCATGTGTACAGGGGCATAAACGCAGCAGTGATAGGATTGGAGAGGTTCGGTGAGCAAATGAAGACCCTTTGAAGTCATATTGCATGGTACCCATTCCACGGGTCTCAACTCTCCAGGTTTAAGGTATTCTTCCTTCAGCTAAAACATGCATGTGGAACCCAGAGTATGATCAACCATGTGAACGGGAGACGTGTTCAAATATGTCTCAGTTTTCCTCCCCTGGTACTCGGGTGCAACATTCCAGACGCTTTACTAACACTCTCCCCACTTGGAGAGTCAGTCCCTTTAACCTCCTGTTTGGCCCAGTTTGCAATTTCTGCGGAAGATGAACAGGAATAGCGAGAACCAATGAGAGACTAGCTGGAGGTGTCTGGACGGGCAAATTTAACTCTCATTTCCCACCAGGAAGAGGAAATAACCAAAGGCTCAGCGTGCCGTGCCGGAACCAGATTAGGGCCTGAAGCCATCCTGCGGTGTTGCGGCCAGCTCACAAGAAAGCGAGTTGAAGAAAGGAGCTCAGGGGCACTGTAATTCACAAACCTGCAGAGTTATAAATGACAGCTATCGTCCAAAAATATACTGAAGTAAGGCTGCCAAGAGGACTTGAAAGCGGGGCAGAATTGCAGGAAACCGATTTCAGGAGGTAGACTGGAATTGCATTGAAAGCATAGGAAAAGAGGCAGAACGTCCACAATGATGCACTTGGCCAAAAAGGGCGTATGCGTTTTTTCCTGAATATATTCAGGAAAAACGCATACGCCCTTTTTGGCCAACCAAGCAAGCTTGCAAAGGAAATCTGCACTACAATGAAGTCTCACTTCCCCCGGTCAAAAGGGCCATCTGAAAAAAGTGTAAAATCCAGAAAGGCAGGACAGGCCATGGAGAACTGGGAGCCTTGTTATGCTGATGGGCGGGATGTAAATTGCCAACAGACACTCGGGAGAAGTGTATGGTGTTTCCTGAAACATCTAAAAAACAAAGCAACAGAGCCTAGGGCACTTCCACTTATGGTCCTATAGCTTAGGGAAATTAAAATCAAAAAGACACAGCCACCCCAAAGTTTGGGACGCCTCTGTTTACAAGAACCTCGTTTACAGTACAAGTTCAACATCGCAGAAAGTGAAAAATGGATAAAGAACTTGTGGTACTTACGTACAATGCAGTATCACTCAGCAATGAAATCTATGTCATCAGGCCCTAGCAGCATAATGAGTGGATTCAGGTATGATGATTCTAACTGAAATAAGTCACACAGAAAAAGAAACATCATAAGATATCAGTAATACACGGAATGTAAACTTGGCTACACAGGAACTGAATTACAGAACAGAACAGGGTCTCAAATTTAGAAAACCAACTTATGCTTGCTTAAGGGGAAGGTGAGTTGGGGTGCTGCATAAAACCAGAGATTGAAATGAGCACAGATAAAGTTCCTTAAGCCAAATATGGAATAGACAAGAGCTACTCCTTGCTCAACGAAATGGACTCAACACCGCATATTAAACGCCTAAGAATGTACCTGACTAGTAAGTATCTTAAAACCTATGGATTGCTATGTCTCCGAAAGAGAATCAAGCATGTGTACAGGGGCATAAACGCAGCAGTGATAGGATTGGAGAGGTTCGGTGAGCAAATGAAGACCCTTTGAAGTCATATTGCATGGTACCCATTCCACGGGTTCAACTACCAGGTTTAAGGTATTCTTCCTTCAGCTAAAACATGCATGTGGAACCCAGAGTATGATCAACCATGTGATCGGGAGACGTGTTCAAATATGTCTCAGTTTTCCTCCCCTGGTACTCGGGTGCAACATTCCAGACGCTTTACTAACACTCTCCCACTTGGAGAGTCAGTCCCTTTAACCTCCTGTTTGGCCCAGTTTGCAATTTCTGCGGAAGATGAACAGGAATAGCGAGAACCAATGAGAGACTAGCTGGAGGTGTCTGGACGGGCAAATTTAACTCTCATTTCCCACCAGGAAGAGGAATTAACCAAAGGCTCAGCGTGCCGTGCCGGAACCAGATTAGGGCCTGAAGCCATCCTGCGGTGTTGCGGCCAGGTCACAAGAAAGCGAGTTGAAGAAAGGAGCTCAGGGGCACTGTAATTCACAAACCTGCAGAGTTATAAATGACAGCTATCGTCCAAAAATATACTGAAGTAAGGCTGCCAAGAGGACTTGAAAGCGGGGCAGAATTGCAGGAAACCGATTTCAGGAGGTAGACTGGAATTGCATTGAAAGCATAGGAAAAGAGGCAGAACGTCCACAATGATGCACTTGGCCAAAAAGGGCGTATGCGTTTTTTCCTGAATATATTCAGGAAAAAACGCATACGCCCTTTTTGGCCAACCAAGCAAGCTTGCAAAGGAAATCTGCACTACAATGAAGTCTCACTTCCCCCCGGTCAAAAGGGCCATCTGAAAAAAGTGTAAAATCCAGAAAGGCAGGACAGGCCATGGAGAACTGGGAGCCTTGTTATGCTGATGGGCGGGATGTAAATTGCCAACAGACACTCGGGAGAAGTGTATGGTGTTTCCTGAAACATCTAAAAAACAAAGCAACAGAGCCTAGGGCACTTCCACTTATGGTCCTATAGCTTAGGGAAATTAAAATCAAAAAGACACAGCCACCCCAAAGTTTGGGACGCCTCTGTTTACAAGAACCTCGTTTACAGTACAAGTTCAACATCGCAGAAAGTGAAAAATGGATAAAGAAGTTGTGGTATTTACTTACAAAGCAATATCACTCAGCAATGAAATCTATGTCATCAGGCCCTTAGCAGCACAATGAGTGGATTCAGGTATGATGATTCTAACTGAAATAAGTCACACAGAAAAAGAAACATCATAAGATATCAGTAATACACGGAATGTAAACTTGGCTACACAGGAACTGAATTACAGAACAGAACAGGGTCTCAAATTTAGAAAACCAACTTATGCTTGCTTAAGGGGAAGGTGAGTTGGGGTGCTGCATAAAACCAGAGATTGAAATGAGCACAGATAAAGTTCCTTAAGCCAAATATGGAATAGACAAGAGCTACTCCTTGCTCAACGAAATGGACTCAACACCGCATATTAAACGCCTAAGAATGTACCTGACTAGTAAGTATCTTAAAACCTATGGATTGCTATGTCTCCAAAAGAGAATCAAGCATGTGTACAGGGGCATAAACGCAGCAGTGATAGGATTGGAGAGGTTCGGTGAGCAAATGAAGACCCTTTGAAGTCATATTGCATGGTACCCATTCCACGGGTTTCAACTCTCCAGGTTTAAGGTATTCTTCCTTCAGCTAAAACATGCATGTGGAACCCAGAGTATGATCAACCATGTGATCGGGAGACGTGTTCAAATATGTCTCAGTTTTCCTCCCCTGGTACTCGGGTGCAACATTCCAGACGCTTTACTAACACTCTCCCCACTTGGAGAGTCAGCGCCTTTAACCTCCTGTTTGGCCCAGTTTGCAATTTCTGCGGAAGATGAACAGGAATAGCGAGAACCAATGAGAGACTAGCTGGAGGTGTCTGGACGGGCAAATTTAACTCTCATTTCCCACCAGGAAGAGGAATTAACCAAAGGCTCAGCGTGCCGTGCCGGAACCAGATTAGGGCCTGAAGCCATCCTGCGGTGTTGCGGCCAGGTCACAAGAAAGCGAGTTGAAGAAAGGAGCTCAGGGGCACTGTAATTCACAAACCTGCAGAGTTATAAATGACAGCTATCGTCCAAAAATATACTGAAGTAAGGCTGCCAAGAGGACTTGAAAGCGGGGCAGAATTGCAGGAAACCGATTTCAGGAGGTAGACTGGAATTGCATTGAAAGCATAGGAAAAGAGGCAGAACGTCCACAATGATGCACTTGGCCAAAAAGGGCGTATGCGTTTTTTCCTGAATATATTCAGGAAAAAACGCATACGCCCTTTTTGGCCAACCAAGCAAGCTTGCAAAGGAAATCTGCACTACAATGAAGTCTCACTTCCCCCCGGTCAAAAGGGCCATCTGAAAAAAGTGTAAAATCCAGAAAGGCAGGACAGGCCATGGAGAACTGGGAGCCTTGTTATGCTGATGGGCGGGATGTAAATTGCCAACAGACACTCGGGAGAAGTGTATGGTGTTTCCTGAAACATCTAAAAAACAAAGCAACAGAGCCTAGGGCACTTCCACTTATGGTCCTATAGCTTAGGGAAATTAAAATCAAAAAGACACAGCCACCCCAAAGTTTGGGACGCCTCTGTTTACAAGAACCTCGTTTACAGTACAAGTTCAACATCGCAGAAAGTGAAAAATGGATAAAGAAGTTGTGGTATTTACTTACAAAGCAATATCACTCAGCAATGAAATCTATGTCATCAGGCCCTTAGCAGCACAATGAGTGGATTCAGGTATGATGATTCTAACTGAAATAAGTCACACAGAAAAAGAAACATCATAAGATATCAGTAATACACGGAATGTAAACTTGGCTACACAGGAACTGAATTACAGAACAGAACAGGGTCTCAAATTTAGAAAACCAACTTATGCTTGCTTAAGGGGAAAGGTGAGTTGGGGTGCTGCATAAAACCAGAGATTGAAATGAGCACAGATAAAGTTCCTTAAGCCAAATATGGAATAGACAAGAGCTACTCCTTGCTCAACGAAATGGACTCAACACCGCATATTAAACGCCTAAGAATGTACCTGACTAGTAAGTATCTTAAAACCTATGGATTGCTATGTCTCCGAAAGAGAATCAAGCATGTGTACAGGGGCATAAACGCAGCAGTGATAGGATTGGAGAGGTTCGGTGAGCAAATGAAGACCCTTTGAAGTCATATTGCATGGTACCCATTCCACGGGTTTCAACTACCCAGGTTTAAGGTATTCTTCCTTCAGCTAAAACATGCATGTGGAACCCAGAGTATGATCAACCATGTGATCGGGAGACGTGTTCAAATATGTCTCAGTTTTCCTCCCCTGGTACTCGGGTGCAACATTCCAGACGCTTTACTAACACTCTCCCGACTTGGAGAGTCAGTCCTTTAACCTCCTGTTTGGCCCAGTTTGCAATTTCTGCGGAAGATGAACAGGAATAGCGAGAACCAATGAGAGACTAGCTGGAGGTGTCTGGACGGGCAAATTTAACTCTCATTTCCCACCAGGAAGAGGAATAACCAAAGGCTCAGCGTGCCGTGCCGGAACCAGATTAGGGCCTGAAGCCATCCTGCGGTGTTGCGGCCAGGTCACAAGAAAGCGAGTTGAAGAAAGGAGCTCAGGGGCACTGTAATTCACAAACCTGCAGAGTTATAAATGACAGCTATCGTCCAAAAATAGACTGAAGTAAGGCTGCCAAGAGGACTTGAAAGCGGGGCAGAATTGCAGGAAACCGATTTCAGGAGGTAGACTGGAATTGCATTGAAAGCATAGGAAAAGAGGCAGAACGTCCACAATGATGCACTTGGCCAAAAAGGGCGTATGCGTTTTTTCCTGAATATATTCAGGAAAAAACGCATACGCCCTTTTTGGCCAACCAAGCAAGCTTGCAAAGGAAATCTGCACTACAATGAAGTCTCACTTCCCCCCGGTCAAAAGGGCCATCTGAAAAAAGTGTAAAATCCAGAAAGGCAGGACAGGCCATGGAGAACTGGGAGCCTTGTTATGCTGATGGGCGGGATGTAAATTGCCAACAGACACTCGGGAGAAGTGTATGGTGTTTCCTGAAACATCTAAAAAACAAAGCAACAGAGCCTAGGGCACTTCCACTTATGGTCCTATAGCTTAGGGAAATTAAAATCAAAAAGACACAGCCACCCCAAAGTTTGGGACGCCTCTGTTTACAAGAACCTCGTTTACAGTACAAGTTCAACATCGCAGAAAGTGAAAAATGGATAAAGAAGTTGTGGTATTTACTTACAAAGCAATATCACTCAGCAATGAAATCTATGTCATCAGGCCCTTAGCAGCACAATGAGTGGATTCAGGTATGATGATTCTAACTGAAATAAGTCACACAGAAAAAGAAACATCATAAGATATCAGTAATACACGGAATGTAAACTTGGCTACACAGGAACTGAATTACAGAACAGAACAGGGTCTCAAATTTAGAAAACCAACTTATGCTTGCTTAAGGGGAAAGGTGAGTTGGGGTGCTGCATAAAACCAGAGATTGAAATGAGCACAGATAAAGTTCCTTAAGCCAAATATGGAATAGACAAGAGCTACTCCTTGCTCAACGAAATGGACTCAACACCCATATTAAACGCCTAAGAATGTACCTGACTAGTAAGTATCTTAAAACCTATGGATTGCTATGTCTCCGAAAGAGAATCAAGCATGTGTACAGGGGCATAAACGCAGCAGTGATAGGATTGGAGAGGTTCGGTGAGCAAATGAAGACCCTTTGAAGTCATATTGCATGGTACCCATTCCACGGGTTTCAACTACCCAGGTTTAAGGTATTCTTCCTTCAGCTAAAACATGCATGTGGAACCCAGTATGATCAACCATGTGAACGGGAGACGTGTTCAAATATGTCTCAGTTTTCCTCCCCTGGTACTCGGGTGCAACATTCCAGACGCTTTACTAACACTCTCCCCACTTGGAGAGTCAGCGCCTTTAACCTCCTGTTTGGCCCAGTTTGCAATTTCTGCGGAAGATGAACAGGAATAGCGAGAACCAATGAGAGACTAGCTGGAGGTGTCTGGACGGGCAAATTTAACTCTCATTTCCCACCAGGAAGAGGAAATAACCAAAGGCTCAGCGTGCCGTGCCGGAACCAGATTAGGGCCTGAAGCCATCCTGCGGTGTTGCGGCCAGCTCACAAGAAAGCGAGTTGAAGAAAGGAGCTCAGGGGCACTGTAATTCACAAACCTGCAGAGTTATAAATGACAGCTATCGTCCAAAAATAGACTGAAGTAAGGCTGCCAAGAGGACTTGAAAGCGGGGCAGAATTGCAGGAAACCGATTTCAGGAGGTAGACTGGAATTGCATTGAAAGCATAGGAAAAGAGGCAGAACGTCCACAATGATGCACTTGGCCAAAAAGGGCGTATGCGTTTTTTCCTGAATATATTCAGGAAAAACGCATACGCCCTTTTTGGCCAACCAAGCAAGCTTGCAAAGGAAATCTGCACTACAATGAAGTCTCACTTCCCCCGGTCAAAAGGGCCATCTGAAAAAAGTGTAAAATCCAGAAAGGCAGGACAGGCCATGGAGAACTGGGAGCCTTGTTATGCTGATGGGCGGGATGTAAATTGCCAACAGACACTCGGGAGAAGTGTATGGTGTTTCCTGAAACATCTAAAAAACAAAGCAACAGAGCCTAGGGCACTTCCACTTATGGTCCTATAGCTTAGGGAAATTAAAATCAAAAAGACACAGCCACCCCAAAGTTTGGAACGGCTCTGTTTACAAGAACCTCGTTTACAGTACAAGTTCAACATCGCAGAAAGTGAAAAATGGATAAAGAAGTTGTGGTATTACTTACAAAGCAATATCACTCAGCAATGAAATCTATGTCATCAGGCCCTTAGCAGCACAATGAGTGGATTCAGGTATGATGATTCTAACTGAAATAAGTCACACAGAAAAAGAAACATCATAAGATATCAGTAATACACGGAATGTAAACTTGGCTACACAGGAACTGAATTACAGAACAGAACAGGGTCTCAAATTTAGAAAACCAACTTATGCTTGCTTAAGGGAAAGGTGAGTTGGGGTGCTGCATAAAACCAGAGATTGAAATGAGCACAGATAAAGTTCCTTAAGCCAAATATGGAATAGACAAGAGCTACTCCTTGCTCAACGAAATGGACTCAACACCCCATATTAAACGCCTAAGAATGTACCTGACTAGTAAGTATCTTAAAACCTATGGATTGCTATGTCTCCGAAAGAGAATCAAGCATGTGTACAGGGGCATAAACGCAGCAGTGATAGGATTGGAGAGGTTCGGTGAGCAAATGAAGACCCTTTGAAGTCATATTGCATGGTACCCATTCCACGGGTCTCAACTACCAGGTTTAAGGTATTCTTCCTTCAGCTAAAACATGCATGTGGAACCCAGAGTATGATCAACCATGTGAACGGGAGACGTGTTCAAATATGTCTCAGTTTTCCTACCCTGGTACTCGGGTGCAACATTCCAGACGCTTTACTAACACTCTCCCCACTTGGAGAGTCAGCGCCTTTAACCTCCTGTTTGGCCCAGTTTGCAATTTCTGCGGAAGATGAACAGGAATAGCGAGAACCAATGAGAGACTAGCTGGAGGTGTCTGGACGGGCAAATTTAACTCTCATTTCCCACCAGGAAGAGGAATAACCAAAGGCTCAGTGTGCCGTGCCGAACCAGATTAGGGCCTGAAGCCATCCTGCGGTGTTGCGGCCAGCTCACAAGAAAGCGAGTTGAAGAAAGGAGCTCAGGGGCACTGTAATTCACAAACCTGCAGAGTTATAAATGACAGCTATCGTCCAAAAATAGACTGAAGTAAGGCTGCCAAGAGGACTTGAAAGCGGGGCAGAATTGCAGGAAACCGATTTCAGGAGGTAGACTGGAATTGCATTGAAAGCATAGGAAAAGAGGCAGAACGTCCACAATGATGCACTTGGCCAAAAAGGGCGTATGCGTTTTTTCCTGAATATATTCAGGAAAAAACGCATACGCCCTTTTTGGCCAACCAAGCAAGCTTGCAAAGGAAATCTGCACTACAATGAAGTCTCACTTCCCCCCGGTCAAAAGGGCCATCTGAAAAAAGTGTAAAATCCAGAAAGGCAGGACAGGCCATGGAGAACTGGGAGCCTTGTTATGCTGATGGGCGGGATGTAAATTGCCAACAGACACTCGGGAGAAGTGTATGGTGTTTCCTGAAACATCTAAAAAACAAAGCAACAGAGCCTAGGGCACTTCCACTTATGGTCCTATAGCTTAGGGAAATTAAAATCAAAAAGACACAGCCACCCCAAAGTTTGGACGCCTCTGTTTACAAGAACCTCGTTTACAGTACAAGTTCAACATCGCAGAAAGTGAAAAATGGATAAAGAAGTTGTGGTATTTACTTACAAAGCAATATCACTCAGCAATGAAATCTATGTCATCAGGCCCTTAGCAGCACAATGAGTGGATTCAGGTATGATGATTCTAACTGAAATAAGTCACACAGAAAAAGAAACATCATAAGATATCAGTAATACACGGAATGTAAACTTGGCTACACAGGAACTGAATTACAGAACAGAACAGGGTCTCAAATTTAGAAAACCAACTTATGCTTGCTTAAGGGGAAAGGTGAGTTGGGGTGCTGCATAAAACCAGAGATTGAAATGAGCACAGATAAAGTTCCTTAAGCCAAATATGGAATAGACAAGAGCTACTCCTTGCTCAACGAAATGGACTCAACACCGCATATTAAACGCCTAAGAATGTACCTGACTAGTAAGTATCTTAAAACCTATGGATTGCTATGTCTCCAAAGAGAATCAAGCATGTGTACAGGGGCATAAACGCAGCAGTGATAGGATTGGAGAGGTTCGGTGAGCAAATGAAGACCCTTTGAAGTCATATTGCATGGTACCCATTCCACGGGTCTCAACTCTCCAGGTTTAAGGTATTCTTCCTTCAGCTAAAACATGCATGTGGAACCCAGAGTATGATCAACCATGTGAACGGGAGACGTGTTCAAATATGTCTCAGTTTTCCTCCCCTGGTACTCGGGTGCAACATTCCAGACGCTTTACTAACACTCTCCCCACTTGGAGAGTCAGTCCCTTTAACCTCCTGTTTGGCCCAGTTTGCAATTTCTGCGGAAGATGAACAGGAATAGCGAGAACCAATGAGAGACTAGCTGGAGGTGTCTGGACGGGCAAATTTAACTCTCATTTCCCACCAGGAAGAGGAAATAACCAAAGGCTCAGCGTGCCGTGCCGGAACCAGATTAGGGCCTGAAGCCATCCTGCGGTGTTGCGGCCAGGTCACAAGAAAGCGAGTTGAAGAAAGGAGCTCAGGGGCACTGTAATTCACAAACCTGCAGAGTTATAAATGACAGCTATCGTCCAAAAATAGACTGAAGTAAGGCTGCCAAGAGGACTTGAAAGCGGGGCAGAATTGCAGGAAACCGATTTCAGGAGGTAGACTGGAATTGCATTGAAAGCATAGGAAAAGAGGCAGAACGTCCACAATGATGCACTTGGCCAAAAAGGGCGTATGCGTTTTTTCCTGAATATATTCAGGAAAAAACGCATACGCCCTTTTTGGCCAACCAAGCAAGCTTGCAAAGGAAATCTGCACTACAATGAAGTCTCACTTCCCCCAGTCAAAAGGGCCATCTGAAAAAAGTGTAAAATCCAGAAAGGCAGGACAGGCCATGGAGAACTGGGAGCCTTGTTATGCTGATGGGCGGGATGTAAATTGCCAACAGACACTCGGGAGAAGTGTATGGTGTTTCCTGAAACATCTAAAAAACAAAGCAACAGAGCCTAGGGCACTTCCACTTATGGTCCTATAGCTTAGGGAAATTAAAATCAAAAAGACACAGCCACCCCAAAGTTTGGGACGGCTCTGTTTACAAGAACCTCGTTTACAGTACAAGTTCAACATCGCAGAAAGTGAAAAATGGATAAAGAAGTTGTGGTATTTACTTACAAAGCAATATCACTCAGCAATGAAATCTATGTCATCAGGCCCTTAGCAGCACAATGAGTGGATTCAGGTATGATGATTCTAACTGAAATAAGTCACACAGAAAAAGAAACATCATAAGATATCAGTAATACACGGAATGTAAACTTGGCTACACAGGAACTGAATTACAGAACAGAACAGGGTCTCAAATTTAGAAAACCAACTTATGCTTGCTTAAGGGGAAAGGTGAGTTGGGGTGCTGCATAAAACCAGAGATTGAAATGAGCACAGATAAAGTTCCTTAAGCCAAATATGGAATAGACAAGAGCTACTCCTTGCTCAACGAAATGGACTCAACACCGCATATTAAACGCCTAAGAATGTACCTGACTAGTAAGTATCTTAAAACCTATGGATTGCTATGTCTCCGAAAGAGAATCAAGCATGTGTACAGGGGCATAAACGCAGCAGTGATAGGATTGGAGAGGTTCGGTGAGCAAATGAAGACCCTTTGAAGTCATATTGCATGGTACCCATTCCACGGGTTTCAACTACCCAGGTTTAAGGTATTCTTCCTTCAGCTAAAACATGCATGTGGAACCCAGAGTATGATCAACCATGTGATCGGGAGACGTGTTCAAATATGTCTCAGTTTTCCTCCCCTGGTACTCGGGTGCAACATTCCAGACGCTTTACTAACACTCTCCCCACTTGGAGAGTCAGTCCCTTTAACCTCCTGTTTGGCCCAGTTTGCAATTTCTGCGGAAGATGAACAGGAATAGCGAGAACCAATGAGAGACTAGCTGGAGGTGTCTGGACGGGCAAATTTAACTCTCATTTCCCACCAGGAAGAGGAATTAACCAAAGGCTCAGCGTGCCGTGCCGGAACCAGATTAGGGCCTGAAGCCATCCTGCGGTGTTGCGGCCAGCTCAAAAGAAAGCGAGTTGAAGAAAGGAGCTCAGGGGCACTGTAATTCACAAACCTGCAGAGTTATAAATGACAGCTATCGTCCAAAAATAGACTGAAGTAAGGCTGCCAAGAGGACTTGAAAGCGGGGCAGAATTGCAGGAAACCGATTTCAGGAGGTAGACTGGAATTGCATTGAAAGCATAGGAAAAGAGGCAGAACGTCCACAATGATGCACTTGGCCAAAAAGGGCGTATGCGTTTTTTCCTGAATATATTCAGGAAAAAACGCATACGCCCTTTTTGGCCAACCAAGCAAGCTTGCAAAGGAAATCTGCACTACAATGAAGTCTCACTTCCCCCCGGTCAAAAGGGCCATCTGAAAAAAGTGTAAAATCCAGAAAGGCAGGACAGGCCATGGAGAACTGGGAGCCTTGTTATGCTGATGGGCGGGATGTAAATTGCCAACAGACACTCGGGAGAAGTGTATGGTGTTTCCTGAAACATCTAAAAAACAAAGCAACAGAGCCTAGGGCACTTCCACTTATGGTCCTATAGCTTAGGGAAATTAAAATCAAAAAGACACAGCCACCCCAAAGTTTGGGACGGCTCTGTTTACAAGAACCTCGTTTACAGTACAAGTTCAACATCGCAGAAAGTGAAAAATGGATAAAGAAGTTGTGGTATTTACTTACAAAGCAATATCACTCAGCAATGAAATCTATGTCATCAGGCCCTTAGCAGCACAATGAGTGGATTCAGGTATGATGATTCTAACTGAAATAAGTCACACAGAAAAAGAAACATCATAAGATATCAGTAATACACGGAATGTAAACTTGGCTACACAGGAACTGAATTACAGAACAGAACAGGGTCTCAAATTTAGAAAACCAACTTATGCTTGCTTAAGGGGAAAGGTGAGTTGGGGTGCTGCATAAAACCAGAGATTGAAATGAGCACAGATAAAGTTCCTTAAGCCAAATATGGAATAGACAAGAGCTACTCCTTGCTCAACGAAATGGACTCAACACCGCATATTAAACGCCTAAGAATGTACCTGACTAGTAAGTATCTTAAAACCTATGGATTGCTATGTCTCCGAAAGAGAATCAAGCATGTGTACAGGGGCATAAACGCAGCAGTGATAGGATTGGAGAGGTTCGGTGAGCAAATGAAGACCCTTTGAAGTCATATTGCATGGTACCCATTCCACGGGTTTCAACTCCAGGTTTAAGGTATTCTTCCTTCAGCTAAAACATGCATGTGGAACCCAGAGTATGATCAACCATGTGATCGGGAGACGTGTTCAAATATGTCTCAGTTTTCTTCCCCTGGTACTCGGGTGCAACATTCCAGACGCTTTACTAACACTCTCCCCACTTGGAGAGTCAGTCCCTTTAACCTCCTGTTTGGCCCAGTTTGCAATTTCTGCGGAAGATGAACAGGAATAGCGAGAACCAATGAGAGACTAGCTGGAGGTGTCTGGACGGGCAAATTTAACTCTCATTTCCCACCAGGAAGAGGAAATAACCAAAGGCTCAGCGTGCCGTGCCGGAACCAGATTAGGGCCTGAAGCCATCCTGCGGTGTTGCGGCCAGCTCACAAGAAAGCGAGTTGAAGAAAGGAGCTCAGGGGCACTGTAATTCACAAACCTGCAGAGTTATAAATGACAGCTATCGTCCAAAAATATACTGAAGTAAGGCTGCCAAGAGGACTTGAAAGCGGGGCAGAATTGCAGGAAACCGATTTCAGGAGGTAGACTGGAATTGCATTGAAAGCATAGGAAAAGAGGCAGAACGTCCACAATGATGCACTTGGCCAAAAAGGGCGTATGCGTTTTTTCCTGAATATATTCAGGAAAAAACGCATACGCCCTTTTTGGCCAACCAAGCAAGCTTGCAAAGGAAATCTGCACTACAATGAAGTCTCACTTCCCCCCGGTCAAAAGGGCCATCTGAAAAAAGTGTAAAATCCAGAAAGGCAGGACAGGCCATGGAGAACTGGGAGCCTTGTTATGCTGATGGGCGGGATGTAAATTGCCAACAGACACTCGGGAGAAGTGTATGGTGTTTCCTGAAACATCTAAAAAACAAAGCAACAGAGCCTAGGGCACTTCCACTTATGGTCCTATAGCTTAGGGAAATTAAAATCAAAAAGACACAGCCACCCCAAAGTTTGGACGGCTCTGTTTACAAGAACCTCGTTTACAGTACAAGTTCAACATCGCAGAAAGTGAAAAATGGATAAAGAAGTTGTGGTATTACTTACAAAGCAATATCACTCAGCAATGAAATCTATGTCATCAGGCCCTTAGCAGCACAATGAGTGGATTCAGGTATGATGATTCTAACTGAAATAAGTCACACAGAAAAAGAAACATCATAAGATATCAGTAATACACGGAATGTAAACTTGGCTACACAGGAACTGCATTCCAAAACAGAACAGGGTCTCAAATTTAGAAAACCAACTTATGCTTGCTTAAGGGGAAAGGTGAGTTGGGGTGCTGCATAAAACCAGAGATTGAAATGAGCACAGATAAAGTTCCTTAAGCCAAATATGGAATAGACAAGAGCTACTCCTTGCTCAACGAAATGGACTCAACACCGCATATTAAACGCCTAAGAATGTACCTGACTAGTAAGTATCTTAAAACCTATGGATTGCTATGTCTCCGAAAGAGAATCAAGCATGTGTACAGGGGCATAAACGCAGCAGTGATAGGATTGGAGAGGTTCGGTGAGCAAATGAAGACCCTTTGAAGTCATATTGCATGGTACCCATTCCACGGGTCTCAACTCTCCAGGTTTAAGGTATTCTTCCTTCAGCTAAAACATGCATGTGGAACCCAGAGTATGATCAACCATGTGAACGGGAGACGTGTTCAAATATGTCTCAGTTTTCGTCCCCTGGTACTCGGGTGCAACATTCCAGACGCTTTACTAACACTCTCCCCACTTGGAGAGTCAGCGCCTTTAACCTCCTGTTTGGCCCAGTTTGCAATTTCTGCGGAAGATGAACAGGAATAGCGAGAACCAATGAGAGACTAGCTGGAGGTGTCTGGACGGGCAAATTTAACTCTCATTTCCCACCAGGAAGAGGAATAACCAAAGGCTCAGCGTGCCGTGCCGGAACCAGATTAGGGCCTGAAGCCATCCTGCGGTGTTGCGGCCAGCTCACAAGAAAGCGAGTTGAAGAAAGGAGCTCAGGGGCACTGTAATTCACAAACCTGCAGAGTTATAAATGACAGCTATCGTCCAAAAATATACTGAAGTAAGGCTGCCAAGAGGACTTGAAAGCGGGGCAGAATTGCAGGAAACCGATTTCAGGAGGTAGACTGGAATTGCATTGAAAGCATAGGAAAAGAGGCAGAACGTCCACAATGATGCACTTGGCCAAAAAGGGCGTATGCGTTTTTTCCTGAATATATTCAGAAAAAACGCATACGCCCTTTTTGGCCAACCAAGCAAGCTTGCAAAGGAAATCTGCACTACAATGAAGTCTCACTTCCCCCCGGTCAAAAGGGCCATCTGAAAAAAGTGTAAAATCCAGAAAGGCAGGACAGGCCATGGAGAACTGGGAGCCTTGTTATGCTGATGGGCGGGATGTAAATTGCCAACAGACACTCGGGAGAAGTGTATGGTGTTTCCTGAAACATCTAAAAAACAAAGCAACAGAGCCTAGGGCACTTCCACTTATGGTCCTATAGCTTAGGGAAATTAAAATCAAAAAGACACAGCCACCCCAAAGTTTGGGACGCCTCTGTTTACAAGAACCTCGTTTACAGTACAAGTTCAACATCGCAGAAAGTGAAAAATGGATAAAGAAGTTGTGGTATTTACTTACAAAGCAATATCACTCAGCAATGAAATCTATGTCATCAGGCCCTTAGCAGCACAATGAGTGGATTCAGGTATGATGATTCTAACTGAAATAAGTCACACAGAAAAAGAAACATCATAAGATATCAGTAATACACGGAATGTAAACTTGGCTACACAGGAACTGAATTACAGAACAGAACAGGGTCTCAAATTTAGAAAACCAACTTATGCTTGCTTAAGGGAAAGGTGAGTTGGGGTGCTGCATAAAACCAGAGATTGAAATGAGCACAGATAAAGTTCCTTAAGCCAAATATGGAATAGACAAGAGCTACTCCTTGCTCAACGAAATGGACTCAACACCCCATATTAAACGCCTAAGAATGTACCTGACTAGTAAGTATCTTAAAACCTATGGATTGCTATGTCTCCGAAAGAGAATCAAGCATGTGTACAGGGGCATAAACGCAGCAGTGATAGGATTGGAGAGGTTCGGTGAGCAAATGAAGACCCTTTGAAGTCATATTGCATGGTACCCATTCCACGGGTTTCAACTCTCCAGGTTTAAGGTATTCTTCCTTCAGCTAAAACATGCATGTGGAACCCAGAGTATGATCAACCATGTGAACGGGAGACGTGTTCAAATATGTCTCAGTTTTCCTACCCTGGTACTCGGGTGCAACATTCCAGACGCTTTACTAACACTCTCCCCACTTGGAGAGTCAGCGCCTTTAACCTCCTGTTTGGCCCAGTTTGCAATTTCTGCGGAAGATGAACAGGAATAGCGAGAACCAATGAGAGACTAGCTGGAGGTGTCTGGACGGGCAAATTTAACTCTCATTTCCCACCAGGAAGAGGAATTAACCAAAGGCTCAGCGTGCCGTGCCGGAACCAGATTAGGGCCTGAAGCCATCCTGCGGTGTTGCGGCCAGCTCACAAGAAAGCGAGTTGAAGAAAGGAGCTCAGGGGCACTGTAATTCACAAACCTGCAGAGTTATAAATGACAGCTATCGTCCAAAAATATACTGAAGTAAGGCTGCCAAGAGGACTTGAAAGCGGGGCAGAATTGCAGGAAACCGATTTCAGGAGGTAGACTGGAATTGCATTGAAAGCATAGGAAAAGAGGCAGAACGTCCACAATGATGCACTTGGCCAAAAAGGGCGTATGCGTTTTTTCCTGAATATATTCAGGAAAAAACGCATACGCCCTTTTTGGCCAACCAAGCAAGCTTGCAAAGGAAATCTGCACTACAATGAAGTCTCACTTCCCCCCGGTCAAAAGGGCCATCTGAAAAAAGTGTAAAATCCAGAAAGGCAGGACAGGCCATGGAGAACTGGGAGCCTTGTTATGCTGATGGGCGGGATGTAAATTGCCAACAGACACTCGGGAGAAGTGTATGGTGTTTCCTGAAACATCTAAAAAACAAAGCAACAGAGCCTAGGGCACTTCCACTTATGGTCCTATAGCTTAGGGAAATTAAAATCAAAAAGACACAGCCACCCCAAAGTTTGGGACGGCCTCTGTTTACAAGAACCTCGTTTACAGTACAAGTTCAACATCGCAGAAAGTGAAAAATGGATAAAGAAGTTGTGGTATTTACTTACAAAGCAATATCACTCAGCAATGAAATCTATGTCATCAGGCCCTTAGCAGCACAATGAGTGGATTCAGGTATGATGATTCTAACTGAAATAAGTCACACAGAAAAAGAAACATCATAAGATATCAGTAATACACGGAATGTAAACTTGGCTACACAGGAACTGAATTACAGAACAGAACAGGGTCTCAAATTTAGAAAACCAACTTATGCTTGCTTAAGGGGAAAGGTGAGTTGGGGTGCTGCATAAAACCAGAGATTGAAATGAGCACAGATAAAGTTCCTTAAGCCAAATATGGAATAGACAAGAGCTACTCCTTGCTCAACGAAATGGACTCAACACCGCATATTAAACGCCTAAGAATGTACCTGACTAGTAAGTATCTTAAAACCTATGGATTGCTATGTCTCCGAAAGAGAATCAAGCATGTGTACAGGGGCATAAACGCAGCAGTGATAGGATTGGAGAGGTTCGGTGAGCAAATGAAGACCCTTTGAAGTCATATTGCATGGTACCCATTCCACGGGTCTCAACTCTCAGGTTTAAGGTATTCTTCCTTCAGCTAAAACATGCATGTGGAACCCAGAGTATGATCAACTGTGTGAACGGGAGACGTGTTCAAATATGTCTCAGTTTTCCTCCCCTGGTACTCGGGTGCAACATTCCAGACGCTTTACTAACACTCTCCCCACTTGGAGAGTCAGCGCCTTTAACCTCCTGTTTGGCCCAGTTTGCAATTTCTGCGGAAGATGAACAGGAATAGCGAGAACCAATGAGAGACTAGCTGGAGGTGTCTGGACGGGCAAATTTAACTCTCATTTCCCACCAGGAAGAGGAAATAACCAAAGGCTCAGCGTGCCGTGCCGGAACCAGATTAGGGCCTGAAGCCATCCTGCGGTGTTGCGGCCAGCTCACAAGAAAGCGAGTTGAAGAAAGGAGCTCAGGGGCACTGTAATTCACAAACCTGCAGAGTTATAAATGACAGCTATCGTCCAAAAATATACTGAAGTAAGGCTGCCAAGAGGACTTGAAAGCGGGGCAGAATTGCAGGAAACCGATTTCAGGAGGTAGACTGGAATTGCATTGAAAGCATAGGAAAAGAGGCAGAACGTCCACAATGATGCACTTGGCCAAAAAGGGCGTATGCGTTTTTTCCTGAATATATTCAGGAAAAAACGCATACGCCCTTTTTGGCCAACCAAGCAAGCTTGCAAAGGAAATCTGCACTACAATGAAGTCTCACTTCCCCCGGTCAAAAGGGCCATCTGAAAAAAGTGTAAAATCCAGAAAGGCAGGACAGGCCATGGAGAACTGGGAGCCTTGTTATGCTGATGGGCGGGATGTAAATTGCCAACAGACACTCGGGAGAAGTGTATGGTGTTTCCTGAAACATCTAAAAAACAAAGCAACAGAGCCTAGGGCACTTCCACTTATGGTCCTATAGCTTAGGGAAATTAAAATCAAAAAGACACAGCCACCCCAAAGTTTGGGACGCCTCTGTTTACAAGAACCTCGTTTACAGTACAAGTTCAACATCGCAGAAAGTGAAAAATGGATAAAGAAGTTGTGGTACTTACGTACAATGCAATATCACTCAGCAATGAAATCTATGTCATCAGGCCCTTAGCAGCACAATGAGTGGATTCAGGTATGATGATTCTAACTGAAATAAGTCACACAGAAAAAGAAACATCATAAGATATCAGTAATACACGGAATGTAAACTTGGCTACACAGGAACTGAATTACAGAAACAGAACAGGGTCTCAAATTTAGAAAACCAACTTATGCTTGCTTAAGGGGAAAGGTGAGTTGGGGTGCTGCATAAAACCAGAGATTGAAATGAGCACAGATAAAGTTCCTTAAGCCAAATATGGAATAGACAAGAGCTACTCCTTGCTCAACGAAATGGACTCAACACCCCATATTAAACGCCTAAGAATGTACCTGACTAGTAAGTATCTTAAAACCTATGGATTGCTATGTCTCCGAAAGAGAATCAAGCATGTGTACAGGGGCATAAACGCAGCAGTGATAGGATTGGAGAGGTTCGGTGAGCAAATGAAGACCCTTTGAAGTCATATTGCATGGTACCCATTCCACGGGTCTCAACTCTCCAGGTTTAAGGTATTCTTCCTTCAGCTAAAACATGCATGTGGAACCCAGAGTATGATCAACCATGTGATCGGGAGACGTGTTCAAATATGTCTCAGTTTTCCTCCCCTGGTACTCGGGTGCAACATTCCAGACGCTTTACTAACACTCTCCCCACTTGGAGAGTCAGCGCCTTTAACCTCCTGTTTGGCCCAGTTTGCAATTTCTGCGGAAGATGAACAGGAATAGCGAGAACCAATGAGAGACTAGCTGGAGGTGTCTGGACGGGCAAATTTAACTCTCATTTCCCACCAGGAAGAGGAATTAACCAAAGGCTCAGCGTGCCGTGCCGGAACCAGATTAGGGCCTGAAGCCATCCTGCGGTGTTGCGGCCAGCTCACAAGAAAGCGAGTTGAAGAAAGGAGCTCAGGGGCACTGTAATTCACAAACCTGCAGAGTTATAAATGACAGCTATCGTCCAAAAAAATACTGAAGTAAGGCTGCCAAGAGGACTTGAAAGCGGGGCAGAATTGCAGGAAACCGATTTCAGGAGGTAGACTGGAATTGCATTGAAAGCATAGGAAAAGAGGCAGAACGTCCACAATGATGCACTTGGCCAAAAAGGGCGTATGCGTTTTTTCCTGAATATATTCAGGAAAAAACGCATACGCCCTTTTTGGCCAACCAAGCAAGCTTGCAAAGGAAATCTGCACTACAATGAAGTCTCACTTCCCCCCGGTCAAAAGGGCCATCTGAAAAAAGTGTAAAATCCAGAAAGGCAGGACAGGCCATGGAGAACTGGGAGCCTTGTTATGCTGATGGGCGGGATGTAAATTGCCAACAGACACTCGGGAGAAGTGTATGGTGTTTCCTGAAACATCTAAAAAACAAAGCAACAGAGCCTAGGGCACTTCCACTTATGGTCCTATAGCTTAGGGAAATTAAAATCAAAAAGACACAGCCACCCCAAAGTTTGGGACGCCCTGTTTACAAGAACCTCGTTTACAGTACAAGTTCAACATCGCAGAAAGTGAAAAATGGATAAAGAAGTTGTGGTATTTACTTACAAAGCAATATCACTCAGCAATGAAATCTATGTCATCAGGCCCGTAGCAGCACAATGAGTGGATTCAGGTACGATGATTCTAACTGAAATAAGTCACACAGAAAAAGAAACATCATAAGATATCAGTAATACACGGAATGTAAACTTGGCTACACAGGAACTGAATTACAGAACAGAACAGGGTCTCAAATTTAGAAAACCAACTTATGCTTGCTTAAGGTGAAAGGTGAGTTGGGGTGCTGCATAAAACCAGAGATTGAAATGAGCACAGATAAAGTTCCTTAAGCCAAATATGGAATAGACAAGAGCTACTCCTTGCTCAACGAAATGGACTCAACACCCCTAATTAAACGCCTAAGAATGTACCTGACTAGTAAGTATCTTAAAACCTATGGATTGCTATGTCTCCGAAAGAGAATCAAGCGTGTGTACAGGGGCATAAACGCAGCAGTGATAGGATTGGAGAGGTTCGGTGAGCAAATGAAGACCCTTTGAAGTCATATTGCATGGTACCCATTCCACGGGTCTCAACTACCCAGGTTTAAGGTATTCTTCCTTCAGCTAAAACATGCATGTGGAACCTAGAGTATGATCAACCATGTGATCGGGAGACGTGTTCAAATATGTCTCAGTTTTCGTACCCTGGTACTCGGGTGCAACATTCCAGACGCTTTACTAACACTCTCCCCACTTGGAGAGTCAGTCCCTTTAACCTCCTGTTTGGCCCAGTTTGCAATTTCTGCGGAAGATGAACAGGAATAGCGAGAACCAATGAGAGACTAGCTGGAGGTGTCTGGACGGGCAAATTTAACTCTCATTTCCCACCAGGAAGAGGAATTAACCAAAGGCTCAGCGTGCCGTGCCGGAACCAGATTAGGGCCTGAAGCCATCCTGCGGTGTTGCGGCCAGCTCACAAGAAAGCGAGTTGAAGAAAGGAGCTCAGGGGCACTGTAATTCACAAACCTGCAGAGTTATAAATGACAGCTATCGTCCAAAAATATACTGAAGTAAGGCTGCCAAGAGGACTTGAAAGCGGGGCAGAATTGCAGGAAACCGATTTCAGGAGGTAGACTGGAATTGCATTAAAGCATAGGAAAAGAGGCAGAACGTCCACAATGATGCACTTGGCCAAAAAGGGCGTATGCGTTTTTTCCAGAATATATTAAGGAAAAAACGCATACGCCCTTTTTGGCCAACCAAGCAAGCTTGCAAAGGAAACTGCACAGAAGAAGTCCTCACTCCCCCCGGTCAAGAAGGGCCAACTCAGAACAAGTGTCACATCCACCAAGGCAATGGGAACCAGGCAGGAGTGTCCTGGGGCCATTGTCATCGATAGGTGAGGAACTCAGCACATGTGGCCTTAAACCAGAGGGCCCACATGAACAGGGTCTCAGAGTCAGGAAGGCAGTAGCCTCACAACACTGGGCCCAATAAAAAAGTGAAGAATCCAGGGAACCTCCAGCAAGGGTCCAGAGCACCGGGAAATTCCAGGCAAAACTCACATCACAGCCCACCCCAAAGTTGGAAGCCTCTGTTTACAAGAACCTCGTCCCCATGGGGATGGGAACCTGACAGGAGTTGTCCTGGCATCACTGGGGTACATCAGAACTTGTGGTAGCTTAGGTACCAATGACAGAGGGCCTCATCACTGAGGGGAGGACACTCCCAGTCATCAGACACCAGAGGCCAACGTCACCAAGGCGAGGAGGCCAACCATGAAGATTGAACTGAAGACGGCCACACACAAAAAGGTGAGGAACCCAGTAAGATATCAGAATACACGGAATGTAAACTTGGGAACACAGGCAGGAGTGTCCTCACACCAGTGGGTCCACATGATCGAAAGTTGAGGAACCCAGCACATGTGGCCCAAACCAGCGGACATGCATCACAAAGTTGGGTGCTGAGGCAGGCAGGAGGAGCCTCAAAACAGAGGACCACAGAATAAAAGTTGAGGAATCCAGCGTTGGAACGTCCCAGCAGGTGGCCCAGAGCACTGACCATATAGGTTCCAGGCCGGAGTGACTCAACACCCCATCATGAAACTGTCAGCAACCCAGACGATGGGACCTGACAGAAGGCCCACATCCCCATGGGATGGGAACCTGACAGGATTGCCCTGGCTCACAAAGAGAATCAGAGCAGGTGTACAGAGGGCACTAACGCAGCAGTGATAGGATTGGAGAGGTTCGGTGCAGCAAATGCCGACCACTTTGAAGTCAGTATGCATGAGTGACCTCACAGCAGAGGGTCCACCTCACAGAAGGTAAGGAACCCTGCCAGGATCAGACTCTCACCAAGGGCTACATCATTAAGGGGATGGGAACCAGGCAGGAGTGTCCTCACACCATGTGGGGAGACATGTTCAAATATGAACTCAGTTTCCTCCCCTGGTACTGGGCTGCAGGACATTCCAGAACCTCACAACAGAGGGCCCAAGTTGAGAAGTCAGCGCCTTTAAGCCTCCAGCAGGCGACCAGAGCACAGAGGCTATGGATCCAGGCCGAAGTGAACTAACAGAGAGACCCACATCATGAAAGTGAGCAACCCAGCCGTGGGGACCACAGCAGAAGGCCCACATCCCCATGGGGATGAACCTTGCAGGAGTGTCCTCGCACCACTGGGCGCACAACCGTGGGGAGCCTAGCAGTTAGGGCCTGTCGCCAGAGGCCCTCATCTCCGAGGGAGGATGCTGTCAGCAGGCTCCAATTGCCACCAAGGGACGTTGAAGGCGAGGTGCCAGCCAGGCAGGAGTGACCTCACAGCAACCTGCAGAGTTAGGAATGACAGGATCGTCCAAAAACAGACTCAAGTAAGGGCCTGCCAAGAGGATTGAAACGGGGCAGATTGCAGGAAACCGATTTCAGGGGTGACCCAGCATTAGGGCCTGACGCATAGGAAAAGAGGTAGGACGCTCCCCAGGCTCCAACTGCCACCAGAGGGGCCCACGTTTTTTCCTGAATGTAGTCAGGCAAAAGTGCACACGCCCTTTTTGGCCCACCAAGCAAGCTTGCAAAGGAAATCATCACTACAATGAACCTCACTTCCCCACAAAAGGGCCATCTGAAAAAAGTGTACAAATCCAGAAAGGGAGGACAGCCATGGGAACTGGGAGCCTTGCATGCTGGATGGGCGGGATGAAATTGCCAACACACTCGGGAGAATGTATTGGTGTTTCCAGCAAACATCCCAGAAACCGGCAATAGGGATCCTGGATGGAGTGAACTCACAGCAGAGGGCCCACATCATGAACTGTGAGCAAGCCAGGCATTTTGATCAAAGAGACACAACCATCCCCATGGGGATGGAACCTGGCAGGAGTGTCCTCGCTCACTCGCACACAGTAAATGTGGGGACCCGCAGTTACGTGAAAAAGGGCCCTCAAGAAGTTGAGGCTAACCAGCTCCAACTGCCATAGTGCCCACGTCGCCAATGAAATCTGTGCCAGACAGGCAGGAGTGACCTCACAGCAGAGGGCCCACCTCACAGATGTTCTAACCCAGCCAGGATCAGACTCTCACCAGAGGGCCCACATCACCAAGGTGATGGGAACCAGGCAGGATGTCCTCAAAGAGTGGGGCCACATCATCGAATTGAGGAACCCAGCACATGTGGCCTCAAACCAGAGGAACACAACATCTTGCAAGGGGAAAGGTGAGTTGGAGGGCTGCATAAAACCAGAGATTGAAATGAGCAAGGTAAAGTTCCGAAGCCAGAATATGGAATAGAGCAAGAGCTACTCCTTGATCCAGAAATGGACTCAACCCGCATATTAAACGTAAGAATGTGTTGACCAGTAAGTATCTTAAACCTATGGATGTGCATATGTCTCCGTCAGAGAATCAAGCATGTGTACAGGGGCATGATGCCAGCAGTCATAGGAGGGGAGGAGATTCTTAGCACAACCAACGCCACCACACGGCTGACGTCGCCAAGGCATGGTGCCAACCAGGAAGTTTGACCTCACAGCTAGGCCTATTCTTCACAGAAGGTGGGAACACAGCCAGTATCAGACTCTCACAGGGTGTCAAACCAAGTGGATGGGAGACATGTGTCAAATCCAGTGGGGCCACATCATTCAAAGGTGAGGAACCCAGCAAAGTGGCCACAATCCAGAGGACCCACAACACCTGAGACTGGAGAGTCAGGACGGGCAATTTACCTCTGTTTCCCACCAGAAGAGGATTTAACCAATTTCAGCGTGCCGTGAACCAGAATAGGGACTGAAGCAATCCTGAGACTAGCTGGAGCTGTTGAAGAAAGGCAAATTTAACTCTCATTCCCACCGGACAGTGTGAATTACATTCACACTGTAATTAAGACCCTGTAATTCCAACCTAATTCAGGGCCTGAAGCCATCACTGCGGTGTTACACAAACCTGCATTCACAAGAAACGAGTTAAGAAAGGAGCTCAGGGGCACTGTAATTCACAAACCTGCAGAGTTATAAATGACAGCTATCGTCCAAAAATATACTGAAGTAAGGCTGCCAAGAGGACTTGAAAGCGGGGCAGAATTGCAGGAAACCGATTTCAGGAGGTAGACTGGAATTGCATTGAAAGCATAGGAAAAGAGGCAGAACGTCCACAATGATGCACTTGGCCAAAAAGAGCGTATGCGTTTTTTCCGAAAAAACGCATACGCCCTTTTTGGCCAACCAAGCAAGCTTGCAAAGGAAATCTGCACTACAATGAAGTCTCACTTCCCCCCGGTCAAAAGGGCCATCTGAAAAAAGTGTAAAATCCAGAAAGGCAGGACAGGCCATGGAGAACTGGGAGCCTTGTTATGCTGATGGGCGGGATGTAAATTGCCAACAGACACTCAGGGAGAAGTGTATGGTGTTTCCTGAAACATCTAAAAAACAAAGCAACAGAGCCTAGGGCACTTCCACTTATGGTCCTATAGCTTAGGGAAATTAAAATCAAAAAGACACAGCCACCCCAAAGTTGGGGACGCCTCTGTTTACAAGAACCTCGTTTACAGTACAAGTTCAACATCACAGAAAGTGAAAAATGGATAAAGAATTGTGGTATTTACTTACAAAGCAATATCACTCAGCAATGAATCTATGTCATCAGCCCTTAGCAGCACAATGAGTGATTCAGGTATGATGATTCTAACTGAAATAAGTCACACAGAAAAAAGAAACATCATAAGATATCAGTAATACACGGAATGTAAACTTGGCTACACAGGAACTGAATTACAGAACAGAACAGGGTCTCAAATTTAGAAAACCAACTTATGCTTGCTTAAGGGGAAAGGTGAGTTGGGGTGCTGCATAAAACCAGAGATTGAAATGAGCACAGATAAAGTTCCTTAAGCCAAATATGGAAATAGACAAGAGCTACTCCTTGCTCAACGAAATGGACTCAAAAACCCATATTAAACGCCTAAGAATGTACCTGACTAGTAAGTATCTTAAAACCTATGGATTGCTATGTCTCCGAAAGAGAATCAAGCATGTGTACAGGGGCATAAACGCAGCAGTGATAGGATTGGAGAGGTTCGGTGAGCAAATGAAGACCCTTTGAAGTCATATTGCATGGTACCCATTACACGGGTTTCAACTACCCAGGTTTAAGGTATTCTTCCTTCAGCTAAAACATGCATGTGGAACCTAGAGTATGATCAACCATGTGATCGGGAGACGTGTTCAAATATGTCTCAGTTTTCGTACCCTGGTACTCGGGTGCAACATTCCAGACGCTTTACTAACACTCTCCCGACTTGGAGAGTCAGTCCCTTTAACCTCCTGTTTGGCCCAGTTTGCAATTTCTGCGGAAGATGAACAGGAATAGCGAGAACCAATGAGAGACTAGCTGGAGGTGTCTGGACGGGCAAATTTAACTCTCATTTCCCACCAGGAAGAGGAATTAACCAAAGGCTCAGCGTGCCGTGCCGGAACCAGATTAGGGCCTGAAGCCATCCTGCGGTGTTGCGGCCAGCTCACAAGAAAGCGAGTTGAAGAAAGGAGCTCAGGGGCACTGTAATTCACAAACCTGCAGAGTTATAAATGACAGCTATCGTCCAAAAATATACTGAAGTAAGGCTGCCAAGAGGACTTGAAAGCGGGGCAGAATTGCAGGAAACCGATTTCAGGAGGTAGACTGGAATTGCATTGAAAGCATAGGAAAAGAGGCAGAACGTCCACAATGATGCACTTGGCCAAAAAGGGCGTATGCGTTTTTTCCTGAATATATTCAGGAAAAAACGCATACGCCCTTTTTGGCCAACCAAGGAAACTTGCAAAGGAAATCTGCACTACAATGAAGTCTCACTTCCGCCGGTCAAAAGGGCCATCTGAAAAAAGTGTAAAATCCAGAAAGGCAGGACAGGCCATGGAGAACTGGGAGCCTTGTTATGCTGATGGGCGGGATGTAAATTGCCAACAGACACTCGGGAGAAGTGTATGGTGTTTCCTGAAACATCTAAAAAAACAAAGCAACAGAGCCTAGGGCACTTCCACTTATGGTCCTATAGCTTAGGGAAATTAAAATCAAAAAGACACAGCCACCCCAAAGTTTGGGACGCCTCTGTTTACAAGAACCTCGTTTACAGTACAAGTTCAACATCGCAGAAAGTGAAAAATGGATAAAGAAGTTGTGGTATTTACTTACAAAGCAATATCACTCAGCAATGAAATCTATGTCATCAGGCCCTTAGCAGCACAATGAGTGGATTCAGGTATGATGATTCTAACTGAAATAAGTCACACAGAAAAAGAAACATCATAAGATATCAGTAATACACGGAATGTAAACTTGGCTACACAGGAACTGAATTACAGAACAGAACAGGGTCTCAAATTTAGAAAACCAACTTATGCTTGCTTAAGGGGAAAGGTGAGTTGGGGTGCTGCATAAAACCAGAGATTGAAATGAGCACAGATAAAGTTCCTTAAGCCAAATATGGAATAGACAAGAGCTACTCCTTGCTCAACGAAATGGACTCAACACCCCATATTAAACGCCTAAGAATGTACCTGACTAGTAAGTATCTTAAAACCTATGGATTGCTATGTCTCCAAAAGAGAATCAAGCATGTGTACAGGGGCATAAACGCAGCAGTGATAGGATTGGAGAGGTTCGGTGAGCAAATGAAGACCCTTTGAAGTCATATTGCATGGTACCCATTCCACGGGTTTCAACTACCCAGGTTTAAGGTATTCTTCCTTCAGCTAAAAACATGCATGTGGAACCTAGAGTATGATCAACCATGTGATCGGGAGACGTGTTCAAATATGTCTCAGTTTTCCTACCCTGGTACTCGGGTGCAACATTCCAGACGCTTTACTAACACTCTCCCCACTTGGAGAGTCAGCGCCTTTAACCTCCTGTTTGGCCCAGTTTGCAATTTCTGCGGAAGATGAACAGGAATAGCGAGAACCAATGAGAGACTAGCTGGAGGTGTCTGGACGGGCAAATTTAACTCTCATTTCCCACCAGGAAGAGGAAATTAACCAAAGGCTCAGCGTGCCGTGCCGGAACCAGATTAGGGCCTGAAGCCATCCTGCGGTGTTGCGGCCAGCTCACAAGAAAGCGAGTTGAAGAAAGGAGCTCAGGGGCACTGTAATTCACAAACCTGCAGAGTTATAAATGACAGCTATCGTCCAAAAATATACTGAAGTAAGGCTGCCAAGAGGACTTGAAAGCGGGGCAGAATTGCAGGAAACCGATTTCAGGAGGTAGACTGGAATTGCATTGAAAGCATAGGAAAAGAGGCAGAACGTCCACAATGATGCACTTGGCCAAAAAGGGCGTATGCGTTTTTTCCTGAATATATTCAGGAAAAAACGCATACGCCCTTTTGGCCACCAAGCAAGCTTGCAAAGGAAATCTGCACTACAATGAAGTCTCACTTCCCCCCGGTCAAAAGGGCCATCTGAAAAAAGTGTAAAATCCAGAAAGGCAGGACAGGCCATGGAGAACTGGGAGCCTTGTTATGCTGATGGGCGGGATGTAAATTGCCAACAGACACTCGGGAGAAGTGTATGGTGTTTCCTGAAACATCTAAAAACAAAGCAACAGAGCCTAGGGCACTTCCACTTATGGTCCTATAGCTTAGGGAAATTAAAATCAAAAAGACACAGCCACCCCAAGTTTGGGACGCCTCTGTTTACAAGAACCTCGTTTACAGTACAAGTTCAATATCACAGAAAGTGAAAAATGGATAAAGAAGTTGTGGTATTTACTTACAAAGCAATATCACTCAGCAATGAAATCTATGTCATCAGGCCCTTAGCAGCACAATGAGTGGATTCAGGTATGATGATTCTAACTGAAATAAGTCACACAGAAAAAGAAACATCATAAGATATCAGTAATACACGGAATGTAAACTTGGCTACACAGGAACTGAATTACAGAACAGAACAGGGTCTCAAATTTAGAAAACCAACTTATGCTTGCTTAAGGGGAAAGGTGAGTTGGGGTGCTGCATAAAACCAGAGATTGAAATGAGCACAGATAAAGTTCCTTAAGCCAAATATGGAATAGACAAGAGCTACTCCTTGCTCAACGAAATGGACTCAACACCGCATATTAAACGCCTAAGAATGTACCTGACTAGTAAGTATCTTAAAACCTATGGATTGCTATGTCTCCGAAAGAGAATCAAGCATGTGTACAGGGGCATAAACGCAGCAGTGATAGGATTGGAGAGGTTCGGTGAGCAAATGAAGACCCTTTGAAGTCATATTGCATGGTACCCATTCCACGGGTTTCAACTACCCAGGTTTAAGGTATTCTTCCTTCAGCTAAACATGCATGTGGAACCTAGAGTATGATCAACCATGTGATCGGGAGACGTGTTCAAATATGTCTCAGTTTTCCTCCCTGGTACTCGGGTGCAACATTCCAGACGCTTTACTAACACTCTCCCCACTTGGAGAGTCAGCGCCTTTAACCTCCTGTTTGGCCCAGTTTGCAATTTCTGCGGAAGATGAACAGGAATAGCGAGAACCAATGAGAGACTAGCTGGAGGTGTCTGGACGGGCAAATTTAACTCTCATTTCCCACCAGGAAGAGGAATTAACCAAAGGCTCAGCGTGCCGTGCCGGAACCAGATTAGGGCCTGAAGCCATCCTGCGGTGTTGCGGCCAGCTCACAAGAAAGCGAGTTGAAGAAAGGAGCTCAGGGGCACTGTAATTCACAAACCTGCAGAGTTATAAATGACAGCTATCGTCCAAAAATATACTGAAGTAAGGCTGCCAAGAGGACTTGAAAGCGGGGCAGAATTGCAGGAAACCGATTTCAGGAGGTAGACTGGAATTGCATTGAAAGCATAGGAAAAGAGGCAGAACGTCCACAATGATGCACTTGGCCAAAAAGGGCGTATGCGTTTTTTCCTGAATATATTCAGGAAAAAACGCATACGCCCTTTTTGGCCAACCAAGCAAGCTTGCAAAGGAAATCTGCACTACAATGAAGTCTCACTTCCCCCCGGTCAAAAGGGCCATCTGAAAAAAGTGTAAAATCCAGAAAGGCAGGACAGGCCATGGAGAACTGGGAGCCTTGTTATGCTGATGGGCGGGATGTAAATTGCCAACAGACACTCGGGAGAAGTGTATGGTGTTTCCTGAAACATCTAAAAAACAAAGCAACAGAGCCTAGGGCACTTCCACTTATGGTCCTATAGCTTAGGGAAATTAAAATCAAAAAGACACAGCCACCCCAAAGTTGGGACGCCTCTGTTTACAAGAACCTCGTTTACAGTACAAGTTCAACATCGCAGAAAGTGAAAAATGGATAAAGAAGTTGTGGTATTTACTTACAAAGCAATATCACTCAGCAATGAAATCTATGTCATCAGGCCCTTAGCAGCACAATGAGTGGATTCAGGTATGATGATTCTAACTGAAATAAGTCACACAGAAAAAGAAACATCATAAGATATCAGTAATACACGGAATGTAAACTTGGCTACACAGGAACTGAATTACAGAACAGAACAGGGTCTCAAATTTAGAAAACCAACTTATGCTTGCTTAAGGGGAAAGGTGAGTTGGGGTGCTGCATAAAACCAGAGATTGAAATGAGCACAGATAAAGTTCCTTAAGCCAAATATGGAATAGACAAGAGCTACTCCTTGCTCAACGAAATGGACTCAACACCGCATATTAAACGCCTAAGAATGTACCTGACTAGTAAGTATCTTAAAACCTATGGATTGCTATGTCTCCGAAAGAGAATCAAGCATGTGTACAGGGGCATAAACGCAGCAGTGATAGGATTGGAGAGGTTCGGTGAGCAAATGAAGACCCTTTGAAGTCATATTGCATGGTACCCATTCCACGGGTTCAACTACTCAGGTTTAAGGTATTCTTCCTTCAGCTAAAACATGCATGTGGAACCTAGAGTATGATCAACCATGTGATCGGGAGACGTGTTCAAATATGTCTCAGTTTTCGTACCCTGGTACTCGGGTGCAACATTCCAGACGCTTTACTAACACTCTCCCCACTTGGAGAGTCAGTCCCTTTAACCTCCTGTTTGGCCCAGTTTGCAATTTCTGCGGAAGATGAACAGGAATAGCGAGAACCAATGAGAGACTAGCTGGAGGTGTCTGGACGGGCAAATTTAACTCTCATTTCCCACCAGGAAGAGGAAATAACCAAAGGCTCAGCGTGCCGTGCCGGAACCAGATTAGGGCCTGAAGCCATCCTGCGGTGTTGCGGCCAGCTCACAAGAAAGCGAGTTGAAGAAAGGAGCTCAGGGGCACTGTAATTCACAAACCTGCAGAGTTATAAATGACAGCTATCGTCCAAAAATATACTGAAGTAAGGCTGCCAAGAGGACTTGAAAGCGGGGCAGAATTGCAGGAAACCGATTTCAGGAGGTAGACTGGAATTGCATTGAAAGCATAGGAAAAGAGGCAGAACGTCCACAATGATGCACTTGGCCAAAAAGGGCGTATGCGTTTTTTTCCTGAATATATTCAGGAAAAAACGCATACGCCCTTTTTGGCCAACCAAGCAAGCTTGCAAAGGAAATCTGCACTACAATGAAGTCTCACTTCCCCCCGGTCAAAAGGGCCATCTGAAAAAAGTGTAAAATCCAGAAAGGCAGGACAGGCCATGGAGAACTGGGAGCCTTGTTATGCTGATGGGCGGGATGTAAATTGCCAACAGACACTCGGGAGAAGTGTATGGTGTTTCCTGAAACATCTAAAAAACAAAGCAACAGAGCCTAGGGCACTTCCACTTATGGTCCTATAGCTTAGGGAAATTAAAATCAAAAAGACACAGCCACCCCAAAGTTTGGGACGCCTCTGTTTACAAGAACCTCGTTTACAGTACAAGTTCAACTATCAGCAGAAAGTGAAAAATGGATAAAGAACTTGTGGTACTTATGTACAATGCAGTATCACTCAGCAATGAAATCTATGTCATCAGGCCCTTAGCAGCACAATGAGTGGATTCAGGTATGATGATTCTAACTGAAATAAGTCACACAGAAAAAGAAACATCATAAGATATCAGTAATACACGGAATGTAAACTTGGCTACACAGGAACTGAATTACAGAAGAGGGTCTCAAATTTAGAAAACCAACTTATGCTTGCTTAAGGGGAAAGGTGAGTTGGGGTGCTGCATAAAACCAGAGATTGAAATGAGCACAGATAAAGTTCCTTAAGCCAAATATGGAATAGACAAGAGCTACTCCTTGCTCAACGAAATGGACTCAACACCGCATATTAAACGCCTAAGAATGTACCTGACTAGTAAGTATCTTAAAACCTATGGATTGCTATGTCTCCGAAAAGAGAATCAAGCATGTGTACAGGGGCATAAACGCAGCAGTGATAGGATTGGAGAGGTTCGGTGAGCAAATGAAGACCCTTTGAAGTCATATTGCATGGTACCCATTCCACGGGTTTCAACTACCCAGGTTTAAGGTATTCTTCCTTCAGCTAAAACATGCATGTGGAACCTAGAGTATGATCAACCATGTGATCGGGAGACGTGTTCAAATATGTCTCAGTTTCCGTACCCTGGTACTCGGGTGCAACATTCCAGACGCTTTACTAACACTCTCCCGACTTGGAGAGTCAGTCCCTTTAACCTCCTGTTTGGCCCAGTTTGCAATTTCTGCGGAAGATGAACAGGAATAGCGAGAACCAATGAGAGACTAGCTGGAGGTGTCTGGACGGGCAAATTTAACTCTCATTTCCCACCAGGAAGAGGAAATAACCAAAGGCTCAGCGTGCCGTGCCGGAACCAGATTAGGGCCTGAAGCCATCCTGCGGTGTTGCGGCCAGCTCACAAAGAAAGCGAGTTGAAGAAAGGAGCTCAGGGGCACTGTAATTCACAAACCTGCAGAGTTATAAATGACAGCTATCGTCCAAAAATATACTGAAGTAAGGCTGCCAAGAGGACTTGAAAGCGGGGCAGAATTGCAGGAAACCGATTTCAGGAGGTAGACTGGAATTGCATTGAAAGCATAGGAAAAGAGGCAGAACGTCCACAATGATGCACTTGGCCAAAAAGGGCGTATGCGTTTTTTCCTGAATATATTCAGGAAAAAACGCATACGCCCTTTTTGGCCAACCAAGCAAGCTTGCAAAGGAAATCTGCACTACAATGAAGTCTCACTTCCCCCCGGTCAAAAGGGCCATCTGAAAAAAGTGTAAAATCCAGAAAGGCAGGACAGGCCATGGAGAACTGGGAGCCTTGTTATGCTGATGGGCGGGATGTAAATTGCCAACAGACACTCGGGAGAAGTGTATGGTGTTTCCTGAAACATCTAAAAAACAAAGCAACAGAGCCTAGGGCACTTCCACTTATGGTCCTATAGCTTAGGGAAATTAAAATCAAAAAGACACAGCCACCCCAAAGTTTGGGACGCCTCTGTTTACAAGAACCTCGTTTACCGTACAAGTTCAATATCACAGAAAGTGAAAAATGGATAAAGAACTTGTGGTATTACGTACAATGCAGTATCACTCAGCAATGAAATCTATGTCATCAGGCCCTTAGCAGCATAATGAGTGGATTCAGGTACGATGATTCTAACTGAAATAAGTCACACAGAAAAAGAAACATCATAAGATATCAGTAATACACGGAATGTAAACTTGGCTACACAGGAACTGAATTACAGAACAGAACAGGGTCTCAAATTTAGAAAACCAACTTATGCTTGCTTAAGGGGAAAGGTGAGTTGGGGTGCTGCATAAAACCAGAGATTGAAATGAGCACAGATAAAGTTCCTTAAGCCAAATATGGAATAGACAAGAGCTACTCCTTGCTCAACGAAATGGACTCAACACCCCATATTAAACGCCTAAGAATGTACCTGACTAGTAAGTATCTTAAAACCTATGGATTGCTATGTCTCCGAAAGAGAATCAAGCATGTGTACAGGGGCATAAACGCAGCAGTGATAGGATTGGAGAGGTTCGGTGAGCAAATGAAGACCTTTGAAGTCATATTGCATGGTACCCATTACACGGGTCTCAACTACCAAGGTTTAAGGTATTCTTCCTTCAGCTAAAACATGCATGTGGAACCCAGAGTATGATCAACCATGTGAACGGGAGACGTGTTCAAATATGTCTCAGTTTTCGTACCCTGGTACTCGGGTGCAACATTCCAGACGCTTTACTAACACTCTCCCGACTTGGAGAGTCAGTCCCTTTAACCTCCTGTTTGGCCCAGTTTGCAATTTCTGCGGAAGATGAACAGGAATAGCGAGAACCAATGAGAGACTAGCTGGAGGTGTCTGGACGGGCAAATTTAACTCTCATTTCCCACCAGGAAGAAGAATTAACCAAAGGCTCAGCGTGCCGTGCCGGAACCAGATTAGGGCCTGAAGCCATCCTGCGGTGTTGCGGCCAGGTCACAAAAAAGCGAGTTGAAGAAAGGAGCTCAGGGGCACTGTAATTCACAAACCTGCAGAGTTATAAATGACAGCTATCGTCCAAAAATATACTGAAGTAAGGCTGCCAAGAGGACTTGAAAGCGGGGCAGAATTGCAGGAAACCGATTTCAGGAGGTAGACTGGAATTGCATTGAAAGCATAGGAAAGAGGCAGAACGTCCACAATGATGCACTTGGCCAAAAAGGGCGTATGCGTTTTTTCCTGAATATATTCAGGAAAAAACGCATACGCCCTTTTTGGCCAACCAAGCAAGCTTGCAAAGGAAATCTGCACTACAATGAAGTCTCACTTCCCCCCGGTCAAAAGGGCCATCTGAAAAAAAGTGTAAAATCCAGAAAGGCAGGACAGGCCATGGAGAACTGGGAGCCTTGTTATGCTGATGGGCGGGATGTAAATTGCCAACAGACACTCGGGAGAAGTGTATGGTGTTTCCTGAAACATCTAAAAAACAAAGCAACAGAGCCTAGGGCACTTCCACTTATGGTCCTATAGCTTAGGGAAATTAAAATCAAAAAGACACAGCCACCCCAAAGTTTGGGACGCCTCTGTTTACAAGAACCTCGTTTACCGTACAAGTTCAATATCACAGAAAGTGAAAAATGGATAAAGAACTTGTGGTACTTACGTACAATGCAGTATCACTCAGCAATGAAATCTATGTCATCAGGCCCGTAGCAGCATAATGAGTGGATTCAGGTACGATGATTCTAACTGAAATAAGTCACACAGAAAAGAAACATCATAAGATATCACTAATACACGGAATGTAAACTTGGCTACACAGGAACTGAATTCCAAAACAGAACAGGGTCTCAAATTTAGAAAACCAACTTATGCTTGCTTAAGGGGAAAGGTGAGTTGGGGTGCTGCATAAAACCAGAGATTGAAATGAGCACAGATAAAGTTCCTTAAGCCAAATATGGAATAGACAAGAGCTACTCCTTGCTCAACGAAATGGACTCAACACCCCATATTAAACGCCTAAGAATGTACCTGACTAGTAAGTATCTTAAAACCTATGGATTGCTATGTCTCCAAAAGAGAATCAAGCGTGTGTACAGGGGCATAAACGCAGCAGTGATAGGATTGGAGAGGTTCGGTGAGCAAATGAAGACCCTTTGAAGTCATATTGCATGGTACCCATTACACGGGTCTCAACTCTCCAGGTTTAAGGTATTCTTCCTTCAGCTAAAACATGCATGTGGAACCCAGAGTATGATCAAACGTGTGAACGGGAGACGTGTTCAAATATGTCTCAGTTTTCCTCCCCTGGTACTCGGGTGCAACATTCCAGCCGCTTTACTAACACTCGCCCGACTTGGAGAGTCAGTCCCTTTAACCTCCTGTTTGGCCCAGTTTGCAATTTCTGCGGAAGATGAACAGGAATAGCGAGAACCAATGAGAGACTAGCTGGAGGTGTCTGGACGGGCAAATTTAACTCTCATTTCCCACCAGGAAGAGGAATTAACCAAAGGCTCAGCGTGCCGTGCCGGAACCAGATTAGGGCCTGAAGCCATCCTGCGGTGTTGCGGCCAGGTCACAAGAAAGCGAGTTGAAGAAGGAGCTCAGGGCCACTGTAATTCACAAACCTGCAGAGTTATAAATGACAGCTATCGTCCAAAAATATACTGAAGTAAGGCTGCCAAGAGGACTTGAAAGCGGGGCAGAATTGCAGGAAACCGATTTCAGGAGGTAGACTGGAATTGCATTGAAAGCATAGGAAAAGAGGCAGAACGTCCACAATGATGCACTTGGCCAAAAAGGGCGTATGCGTTTTTTCCAATATAATCAGGGAAAACTCATACGCTTTTTGGCTCCAACTACCACCAGAGCTCATGTCGCCAAGGCAACGTGTCATCCAGGCAAAAGTTACCATCCAGAAAGGTCCCACCTCAGAAAGGTGAGGAACCCAGCCAGATCAACCTCTCACCAGGGCCCACATTACAAGGCAATGGGAACCAGGCAGGATTGTCCTGAACCATCTAAACCACATCCATCGAGGTAGGAACTCAGCACATTTGGCCTTAAAGCAGAGGCCCACATGAAACAAGGGTCTCAGAGTCAGGAACGTCTGGATTACCTCACAACACTGGGCCCATAGAATAAAAAAGTAAGAACCGCAGTTGGAACCTACCACAAGGGCCCAGAGCACGATGCTATGGGATCCAGGCCAGATGAACTCACATCACAGGCCCACGTTCATGAAACTGTAAGCAACCAACCTTTGGGACCATCATAGCAGAAGGCCAACATCCCCATGGGGATGTGAAATGACAGGAGTGTCCTGGCATCACAGGGTCACATCAGAAAACGTTGGGGAGCCCAGCTTAGGCCCAATGACAGAGGACCCTCATCACTGATGGGAGGGACACTCCCTTCAGGCTCCAACTGCCACCAGAGGGCCAACGTCCCCAAGGCTAGATGCCAACCATGAGGAATGACCTCACAGGAGTACGGCCCACCACAGCAGAATGGTGAGTAACCCATCCATATCAGGACTCTCACCAAAGGGCTCAAATCTTTAAAGGGTGGGAAAACCAGCATGAAGTGTCCTCACACCAGTGGGTCCACATGATCGAAAGTTGAGGAACCGCACATGTGGCCCAAACCAGCGGACATGCATCACAAGTGCTGGTAGTTGAGGCAGGCAGGATGACTCAAAACAGAGGGACCACAGAATAAAAAGTTTCAGGATCCAGCTTGGAACGTCTCAGCAGGTGGACCATATCACTGACCATTATAGGTTCCGGCCGGAGTGAGCTCCATCAGACGGCCCCACCATCATGAAACTGTCGGCAACCCAGACGGTGGGACCACAGAGCAGGAGCCCACATCCCCTGGGGATGGGAACCTGACTAGGAGTGCCCTTCATCACTGGGCTCACATCAGAAAGGTGGGGAGCCCAGCATTAGGGCCTGACGCTAAGAGGGCACTCATCACCAAGGGGACGAGGATCCCACATTGCTCTTCAACTGCCCTCCAGAGAGCCGACGTCACCAAGTCGAGTGTGCCAACATGCAGGAGTGACTTCACAGGCAGAGGTTCCCCCTCACAGAAAGGATAGAGGAAACCCTGCCAGGATCAGACTCTCCAGAGGGCTCACATCATTAAGGGGAT